>NW_022991718.1:0-26817 GCF_902827175.1 Gymnodraco acuticeps
AACCTTCGGTCCTTTTGGTAGCGGCGAAGTTCGTTTGGCAAGGACTGAAAAGGGGACGTGAGGACTTGGGCCAGGGAGTGCGTGGCTTGTCAACGCGCTAAGGTGCACCGCCACACGAAGGCCCCGTTGGAACGTTTCCTGGTGCCTGAGAGGAGGTTTGATCACGTCAACATTGACCTGGTTGGTCCGTTGCCTTCCTCTCAGGGGTTTTCCTACCTCCTCACCATGGTGGACAGGACGACCCGTTGGCCGGAGGCGGTTCCGCTCGTTTCGACATCAGCCGCAGACGTTGCCCGGGCCTTCATTGCAACGTGGGTGTGTCGTTTTGGCACCCCGTCAGACATTTCCTCAGACAGGGGCTCTCAGTTCACGTCCGAGCTCTGGAACGCTGTGGCAGGCGGTTTGGGGGTTAAGCTGCACAGGACTACCGCTTACCACCCTCAGGCTAACGGTCTCTGCGAGCGCTTTCATCGCTCCATGAAGGCGGCCCTCAAGGCCGGCCTTACGGACGGTAACTGGGTCGACAAGCTGCCCTGGGTGATGTTGGGCCTGAGGACCGCACCTAAGGAAGATCTGCAGTGTTCTACAGCGGAGATGGTCTACGGTCAGCCGCTGAGAGTTCCGGGGGATTTCCTCCCAAATGCATCGGCTCCCTGGTCGGCGTCGGCCCAGCGGGCTTTCCTGCGTGACGCCGCTGAGGCCTTTGTTCCGATCCCTACTACTCAGCATGGTACTCAGGTGTCCCAGGTTCCCGCAGAGCTCCGCTCGGCGGAGCACGTGTTCATCCGGCACGATGCGCACAGAGGCCCCCTGCAGCCCCCTTATGATGGGCCTTTCCGGGTCTTGGAGCACGGGGACAAGCACCTGGTGGTCGACCTGGGTGGCAAGGCCGAGCACGTCTCGGTGGACCGGGTGAAGGCTGCTCACCTGGACTTGGACCAGCCTGTGGTGCTGGCTCGACCTCCGCGACGGGGGCCGCCCCCCGGCCTCGTCCCCTGTCACGGATTTAAGACCTGTTGTTCCGGTCCCTCCCCTTCCGGGGGCCGCACAGGCGGGAGTCACTTTTCCGACTCCCGTGCTCAGGAGTCGTGGGGGTCGGCGTGTCGTTCCTCCCCGCCATGCTGATTTTGTTTATGTGTGAATTCTGGGGGGGCTTGTGTGGTGACACGTTATTGGACATAATTCACCTTGCTTATTGTGTTGCCACACGGACCCTTTAGTGGGGAACACCTGTAGCTTTAGCTGCCATTCCTGCTAGCTCATCAGGCAGAGCAGTGCATGTGTTAACCTCTCTGAAAGGAATGGATAATAAAGATTGGAACTCCATTCTTAATACACCGCCTCCGACTCTCTTTTCACGGCACTACAATATATACAATATATACCAATACACAATATTGGACACAGACTATAAAGGGCACACAGTTTCATTCAGTAATGAAAGTCAAACACATGTTTGTTTCCACTGTTTTATTGTGTGCATAGGCCTGTCGCGATAAGCAATTAATTGACTTATCGTACGATAAATAAAAATGAACTCGATAAATTTCCATTTACATGAGGATGTGACTAGCAGTTTGAAAGGATGTACTTGAATTACTGTTATATATTATCATTATGTCAGTGGTCTAAAATGGTCATACAACGGTGCTGATAATATTATCGTTTATCGCAATAATTTCCGGGAAAATGTATCCAACTAAATTAATTATCGTGAGAGGTCTATACATGAAACACACACACACACACAAATCTACAGACTTACTCCAAACTGCCAAATATATTAATTAACACACTCTCACTCTCATACTCTCTTTGACTCTATTTTGGCCTATAGTAGAACAATAAGCAGCAGACTTTTACTTTTTATCATTTCTACCGGATCTTAGATCTGCGCATGCGCAATACGGGTCGGTAGTATTTTTGTTGGGTTTTCCATGGTAGGGCTAACCCATACAGTGGTGGGGCTCAAGTCAGTATTTGCAATGTAATTACATACACGCTCCCCTTGACAGTGAAACGCCACGCGTGAGGTTTAGATTATTTCCCTGTCTCAATCCAAATTGAACTGTATGAAATAAAAAGGTACATTTGTCTTATAGTAAATAAAAAGAGCGACCTGGAGCCAATCCTGCAATTTCCCCACAGGTGAAAGAGTTGACATGCTGAAAACCCAACCCCTGCAGGGGGGTCTAGGGGGATTGTCCCCGAGGAGATTTTTTGAAATACTAACATAAAATACACATTCTGGTACTCTCTTGAGAAGAAAAATAAATAAATCTATTACTACACGACATATTTAAAAAAATGAATGCCATTTTAGTTTTTCGTTACTTTGTTCTGAAAGCTGAACCTGCTGCTCCTCACAGAGAGAAGAGGGAAGAGGCTGTGTGAATTACTTTACATTGTGGATAAGGGTGGATAGCCCCCATTGTTCTGTGTGTCAAAATGAAAGACAGCCCACACACCTATCAATCATCAAACCGTGGGGTCTTATTTCATTACGTGTTGATTTCTATCAACACGTAATGTTGTATCGATGTATAGAGATGTACTACAGCAAAAGTATTCTCCGTCGGGACTTCCTGCAACAACACCACGCCGTTATCGTGATTCTGATTGGCCAGAAGACATTATCAAAGATGTTCTATTAAGAAGACGATCACTACGTGACAAACGTTTTCAAAACCGTTTCTAGTCTTCGGTATTCTTGTTTTTGGCGTGAGAATAGTTTGGGCAGCGTGAGAGCGTGAGATTGAGAGTGTGTGTCACACGCCAGATGCGTGAGAGTTGGCAACCCTGTTATCGTGGTGAAGATGATGATTAAATACGGATTACAAATCGGTAGTGAGAGCTGCTGAATTTCCTCCCGTCGGATGTGATATAAAAACAAATCGATTATTTTTGTAGTTGTAAACTCAAGTGGATGAAACTACATTTATTAGTGCTTTCATGTCAATTCGGCGAACATATGATACATTAAATGATCGTGAGGATGATGATTAAAAATCGTTTGTTTGAGCCGGTCTGCATTTCCTGATGAGAAAACAAACCGATGCTTTTTGTAGTTGTAGTACACCAACATGGATTAAACGTGTGGTTTTTTTACCACAATGTTGGGGGAATTAATGGATAAAATGCACGGATTATGATTATTATTATTCCCACTCCGATCGGGACACTAGGTCCACCGTTTCCCCGCAGCGAGGCTCCCCCCGTTGACAGTTTACGTGGGCTGGGCTGGGTGCAGTGGCGGACTGGCCATCGGGACGAATCCCGATGTGCCGGTACCGAAGTGGGCCGGTCGGATAAATCACTAGCACGTCATCCCCCACTCCCCCCGTTGACAATGTACTAGCGGTACCGAAGTGGGCCGGTCGAGATGATTTTTAGTCCCATTCCACCACTGGCTACATGACCGTATTATCGCCCATATTGACGCACCTAATTCCTAAACTTCTAACAGATACAACATAAACCGATCCTTCAGCCTCATATGAGCTCTCAGACACGTTCAAAATTAAACTGTCATCGCTGTCTGAGCTTGCTGCTGTGTGCGCCATTGTGCGTTTACATGCAGATGCTGGGATCCTGAACAGTGCAGCTGGAGCGCTGTGCCCGCAATGACGTCACACATAATTTGGCGGGACTTGAAGAATCCCCGAGAAGATCCAGAAAATTGTCAACATTGAAGGGCAGATTAATGGTTATCAAAGTACAAATATCCAAAATCAGTTCAGTAACGGTTTTCAAGGGGACAATATTTACTCAAATTGATGGGTTTGGATGATGGGGGAAACTCGTGTCACAGGCTCTTTAAGTGAACGACGGGAGCCGGCTCTCGCCCGCGAACGAGCCATTTTTGCGGAGGGATCTAGATCGGCATGAAGGCACATTATGCAATGTGTAATGTGCACATTATCCCGCTTATTACATGGCCACATTCTCAACAAAGTAACGACATGACTCCCAATATTAATGTAAATGCTTTTATGGATTTAGAAAATGATTTTATTGATTTCAAAAATAGTTTTATGTATTGATTTTAGGGCTGTCAGTCGATTAAAAATATTTAATCGCATGATTGTCCATAGTTAATCGCGATTAATCGCAAATGAATCGCACATTTTTGATCTGTTCTAAATGTACCTTAGAGGAATATTTTTCAAGTTTTTAATACTCTTATCAACATATGAGTGGACAAATATGCTTTATGCTAATGTTTATTATCATTTGAACAATGACAAATATTCTCATGAATATTAAACACAACAACCTCTGAACATTACAAATATTCGCCTCAATTCAACCTGGAACCTCTCTCATACAATAATACAATACAAATGGTGTGTGGTGTGTGTGTGTGTGTGTGTGTGTGTGTGTGTGTGTGTGTGTGTGTGTGTGTGTGTGTGTGAGTGTGTGTGTGTGTGTGTGTGTGTGTGTGTGTGTGTGTGTGTGTGTGTGTGTGTGTGTGTGTGTGTGTGTGTGTGTGTGTGTGTGTGTGTGTTGTGTTGGATCAACACATCCTCACTCCCAGGTCGGCCTATGTTGACGTTATGTCAAGTTCCCTGTCGGCTTTTTCCAACGCAAGGGGGGGGGCCTTAGCGTCCATTTTCAACGCAAGGGGGGGCCCTTAGCGTCCATTTTCAGCTTTCCGGGATGTCCATATGCTTCTATGGACGCTCATGGAAGCACGGCGTTCGTTTGTGTCGACTGCCCTTAAAGGCAATGTGAGCGTCCATTCTCATTGGATAACGGAGAATTGTACACCCGGAAGTAAGTATTCCCCTTACTGTCGATTGATTTTACAGTGATATCTGCACTACTCATCGACTAAAAAACACCAGATTATCCTTGTTAATTACACAACATTGATTGGTTTAAATTGTGTGCAATGCTTTTGTATTTTTCCCCTTCGATTCGGAGAAACAAATGTTTTTTCGGAGTAAAGGATGGCAGAAGACACTACACTACCCTTATGTTTGTTTGTGACCCCTGTTGTTAATTGATAACATTACATTACATTACATTAATTGATAAGCCTGAAACATGCACTTGTTAAGGTTCAGAGGCACATTTTGCAAATATGGCAGTATAGCCATCGATCAGCTTAAGATAAGATATACTTTATTGATCTCAAGTTGGAACATTTGCGTTACATCAGCATGTGTAACGGTTAAATATGCAGTGGTGTTTATTTGTAAATCATTTAGTATAATCACACAAATTCTGTGTTTTATATTCAACAATTCTGTGTTCTTTATTTATTGATTGTTCAATACCTGACAAGGTCGGAGATGAAATATCTACATACATCTTATAAGAGTATAATACATGATGTATAATATCAGTTAAAATAAGTGCTTCAACATAGTTAACATTGCTGGAGGTACGCACAAATATTGATAGATGTCTTGTAATGCACTATTGAGGAACCTGCGACCCAAGTTTTTCATTCAATGCATAACTACACCATAGTTGTGTAGGCCTATATGATATGTCAATAAACCTTAGAAAATCTTGAAATCTTGAAAGGGATGTGCAAAATAGTCATTATATACAGTCTTTAATGAACTATTAGTAGAGAATAACGAGTAATTAATATACTTTATAGGGATCCTATTAATATCTAATGATAAAAATAATGAAATTCAATAACATGCTTTAACCACTAGGTGTCCCTTTATATCAGGTGTGCACCTTTATGGTGTAAATACAGCCTATCTACCAATTGGATCAAATATAAAAGTCAGCCGAATTAGTGTTGATACTGCAAGGAGACGTATTGTGTGAAAAGAAATGTAAGATGTTGTTTAATGGCTGATATATTTATGATCCACGTCACGTTTTCAGTTCCTCATGTTTGTCTAGAAGTCTTCTCATCAGGGCTCTATAAATACAGAACTACGGCAGATATGTAATATTTAATGCAGCCGAACCGTGTATTATAATGCCGTTATGTGATGACTTCCAAAGAGAAAAGCAAGCACACTCGGAATAAAGTATTATTGTATTTTTTTTCTGTTTTCGGTCTGTTTCCGTTATTTGTTAATGACGATGTGCTGTGAGATATGAGACTGGAATTGCACAGGGGAAAATAACGTAGGCTATCTTTAGATGCGGATTTTGTTAAACTAATATGTTTGCGCTGTGGACCAACACTATACATTAACGGGGAAGGGGGTAGCAATAAAGATAACACCATTAAACAGTTACACAACATAACAGAAATAATATCGATAGCAGCGTCCCTAGCAACCACCTTGGTAACAATGAAAACGTTATGGACGCAATTTCCTGAAGTAATCTTCATAATAACTAGCAAACTAAAGATCATGTACATCCACTGCACACATAATCTGAAATAACAACTCATATTTCTCGCATCAAATGACATCAAAACGCATTTTAATGGCCAAACTAACTTTAAAATAGGCATTTTCCATCGAGAATAAAACGAAGTTCGGCCATGTTTTTTTTTTCTTCAGGGAGAAATTTGAAGATCACGTGACGTCAAACAGAGCACATGGTGTAGTCCAAATGATAGCAGGGGATTCTGGGTAGTGAAGTGTCTTCTGCCATCCTTTACTCCGAAAACATATTTGTTTCTCCGAATCGAAGGGGAAAAATACAAAAGCATTGCACACAATTTAAACCAATCAATGTTGTGTAATTAACAAGGATAATCTGGTGTTTTTTAGTCGATGAGTAGTGCAGATATCACTGTAAAATCAATCGACAGTAAGGGGAATACTTACTTCCGGGTGTACAATTCTCCGTTATCCAATGAGAATGGACGCTCACATTGCCTTTAAGGGCAGCCGACACAAACGAATGCCATGCTTCCATGAGCGTCTATAGAAGCATATGGACTACCCGGAAAGCTGAAAATGGACGCTAAGGCCCCCCCCCCTTGCGTTGAAAATGGACGCTAAGGCCCCCCCCCTTGCGTTGGAAAAAGCCGACAGGGGACTTGACATAACGTCAACATAGGCCGACCTGGGAGTGAGGATGTGTTGGTTGGATCGTTGGAGCTGTGTGCAACTCAGGCATATGCTCGAACGGGAGCTGCCTGGACGCTGCAATCATGTTGCGCACTATCCGTGCTGAGTGTGCTGACTGTTCGTACAATGTCCCACTGTCTGGCTTCCTGCATAAAGTCAAGTGCTCGGCAGTTGTGGCGAAATGTCGCTCCTCTGTTTTCATTTAAACAGCTCCATATCCGTTAGCGCAGCTAGCTAGCACCAGATGCTAACAACAACAATGCACGTAAGGTCTCTCTCTCGCTCACTCGGGCCACACATACACACACCCTCCCGGTCCTCCCAACAGCCAGTCGGTGCCTGCCGGAGAGCGTGGAAGTGTGGTCTGCCACAAGCGGGCGGCAGGAGCGGGGCTGTCAGCATCAGCTTGTAGATGGTATTTTAAACTCGATGCGCTCTGAAACTACGGGGCGGCCGAGGAAAAAAAATACACATGCGTTAATCGCGTTAAAATAATTAGTGGCGTTAATTTTTTTTTGCGTTAACGCGTTATTAACGCGTTAACTTGACAGCCCTAATTGATTTACATTGACATGCATCCGCTAAGAAAAGTAGTCCGTTGTTACTGTTTGAACTAACGTAGCAACGGCAGGAACTGCTTCGATAGTGTTTTTGAGGAGATTTTTGATTACAGATTTGAAAACATCGTTGCTTGCTTTAAAAGTAGCACAATTCATTATGTCAAACCTTGGAAAGTATCTAGTGTAACTACTCTGGTCTTGAAAGAACTTTACGTATCGAACTGATGTCCACAATCACGTTTATTCTCTTCTTTGCACAATCATGAAACACCGTGAAAACGTGTTTGCCTAGTAGACCAGCAGTAGAATTACGTTATCACATCGTTGACACTTTTTACCGCCCTTTTACTCTCTCCCAAACACAATATAAACAACCGGGGCAAGAGGTCACATGACTTCCGGAAAGACATTTCTTTTCATTTTTACAAAATAAAACAAAGTTCAAGCATACATTAAACACTCTTCAAAAAAGGACAAAACAATAATAAGGGACCTTTGAGCGTCAGCTACACTCCCACCAAAATTACCTTCAAACACATATGCAGATGTCAATACATATACAATATGATCTTCATCAAATAAATCAATGGTAATTTTCAACTCTTTTCACTTGTTTGTCATTCCCTTAACTCACATATAGAACAGTGCAAGTTCACAATATCATTTACATATTTGAGCAATCAATTTTCATTTACTTAACTAAGGCAACATCAACTTTATTAGCCCCTTAGCCTAACAAGGAAATATATAAGTTTCTAGCAACTGCTTGCTTCCTAACTGCTCTCCATTAGAACAACTAACTTCTGAATAGGTCTTTCAACAACGGATGGCTTGTTGAGGCGTTCACCCTTTTCCCCCAACTGCTGCATCAGAAAAGTGATGAAGTCGACACTCAGTAGCTCACCAAAGTTTGTGAAGCATCTTGGGATCTGAATCTTCTCAAGATTTTCCAGATCATTCATCTAACTCTCCCACCTTAGCTTCACCGCGCTTGGCAGTGGATCATCCGATCCGATTCCACACATCTCTCGCAGAACCCTCTTTCCTTCAAGGATGAATGGAGCTAGAAGGCCATTTGCGAGATCCGGTCCTGGTTCTGGTTGTGTTTCTGCTTTCTCTGCTTTCTCATCCATAAACTTCACACAGCCTTGAATTTAGGATCTCTTTCCAGTTCCCTTTTAAGGTGCTTTGGTCGAATCAAAGCCAGCCTTTTGTTGTCTGGGAGAAGAGCTCGTGCTTTGAATGTAAGAGGCATTTCTAGATGACCCAGCTCGTTTTGCTGGATTCCTTCCTTTAAGATCTGCAGAGAGTGAATATCACCTTGAGATATGCCTTTTTTCCCTGGCCTGGTGTCCGCGAAATTGAACTCCAGCACCTTGATAACCGCTGATGACGTTACAGGTGGCACCTCCCTGACCGATACCCGATGACAAAGTCCAGTCACATCTTGAGAATGAACACGCTGCGATGCACTTCCTACGATGCTCCATCCAAGGTCAGTCTTAATGGCATAGGGCTCGTAATCGCCACCAGTGATGATTTTCCTTGGGGCCAGTGCTCTGGAGCAGTCATAGCCAATCAGTAATCCAACACCGCAATCTATAAGTGGAGGCATCTCTTGAGCTATATCTGCAAGGTGTTTCCATTTGATGGCTGTCTTGCAGGTTGGAATGTGCGCACGTTCAAGTGGAATGGAATCCCTTGTATAAGCTGGAGGCAGATCAATGGATGTATTTGAGGTGAACCCTCTGACTTTGAGTCCACAAACTCTCTGACTCTTTACAATTGAGTCTTTTCCCATCATAGTCGATCATTTTAGTTTTACCGGCTCCATCTCTGTTTGCAGCTTCTCACAAACCTCCTGTTCTACAAAGGTGTGACTGCTTTGGGTGTCCAATAGAGCATACACCAGAGTTTCAGAATTAGGAGTATTTGATGATGAAATCCACACTGGCACGATCATTGATGTGCTCCCACCTTCACCTCCATTCACACAACATGATAGTGAGGATGTATTTCCTTCAAACCTGCTGTGTGTGTAGGGTTTGTCCGCTGAGGAACGCTCTTCATGCAAAGGAGTCGGATGACCCCTCTTGCATATGCCACACATGGCTCTGTTCTTGCAGTCTCTGGAGACATGTCCCTTTCTCAGGCATGCAAAACACAGCCTATTTTCTTGTATGCATTTTCTCTTTTCCTCCACAGTCAATTCCAGTAGCTTTTGGCATTTGAACATGGAATGATTTTCTCCACAGCAAAAACACTCAGTTGTGTTTTGTGTTAGCATGCTCCTTTTCTTTACTTCCTCTGCATCTTCTGACTTGGTTTCTTCTACATTGGTTTCAGCTACAATGCAAGGTGTTTCTGAATCCCCCACGTCGGTGACAAATGTGTTTGATTTTGGCCCTTTTGCTTCTCTTACAGGTATTTCTGCTGAGGGTTTTAGAGCATATGGTGATGACACTGGGTTGCATGCTATACGGGCCTCCTTTGATATGAACCTGGCAAACTCTGCGAAGCTTGGATAATCTTTGCCTAAATCCAGCTGTTCTGTGACATAACGGTTCCACCTTGATGTGAACCAATCATGAAGTTTGGTTAGCATCTTCTGATTTTCTTCACAGTCGTTAAGAACGTGAGGCATAGCGTTGCTGCATGTTTGAAGGAAATCACTAAATTCTCTAAACTTGAGATATTCCTTTCCCCCAATCTTTGGCCATCCGTTGAGTTTCTCTCTGAAGGCTCGCTGCACAACAAAGTAATGACCATATCTGGCATTCAGCCTATCCCATGCTTGTTCATAGGCCTCCTCATCTTTTCTGTAGAAGCTACCTTCAAGGGCAGATTTCGCCCCCCTGCTACGTACTTTTGCAAGTAGAACAGCCTATCTGCAGGGTTAGAGCATCGCCTCTCTATTAGAGCTTTAAAGCTTGCGCTCTACTCAGTGAACTTCAATGGATCACCAAAGAATACAGTGGGTTCTGGGACTGGAAGTCGGGTGAGAGCCATTGCTTCTTGCAACGCCTGTACTAAATGTGCCTCATTTTTAGTCATTTCTTGACTTCCAGAGTGAGAAGAAGATGGGCTAGCCTCATCCTCCACCTCTACCTCTCATTCTTCCTCCTCTCACTCTCACCCACCTCTTCCTCCTCCTCGCACTCTCAGCCCAGCTCTTCATTTACCTCTTCCTCTTGCTTCCATGTTGGCTTCCATTGTTGCTGTAAGAAAGTACTCACCTGTGGTCTTTTTATAGTGCTAACATCCTGATTGATGAGCCAACAATTATGCTCTCAGGTGTTTGGTCAGGTGGAACGTGTTTCTTGATTATTGGTCCGTGTGTGAGGCATTTTGAATATCAGTGTTTTAAACCTGCTCACACGTGACTTTATGTCAGATTCCTGTGTCTTACGTGGAGAAACGTGTGCAGTGGTTTGCAACAAGTGCCATGTTGATTTGCAAATTGTGTGAAAAGCTGAAAACGTGTTTAGAGTTTTGGAGATTTGAGCCGATGTTTTGCTCTTTGAGTGTCAGTTAAAATAATTGTGCTTTATGTATACTTTTAGTGTGTTAGCAATCGAGAAAAACTGTAAACACTGTATCATTCAATATATTACTTAATAATAATTTCCCCTACTGGTATGGCCTGCCGCACCCTGACTCAAGTGGGAGTGAATGATGGGGTGGGAGTGGATACAATTCATAGTGATTTCATGAAAATGTAGCATTTGATGTAATCAAAACAGTGATATGGACGCATTCCTGCTGTTTGATGGAATAAGTGGTCACCTGCGAAAAGACTCTATGAACAAGTGTATTGATTATTCTATGGTTACAGTTTTTCTCGATTGCTAACACCTAAAATTATACATAAAGCACAATTATTTTAACTGACACTCAAAGAACAAAACATCGGCTCAAATCTCCAAAACTCTAAACACGTTTTCAGCTTTTCACACAATTTGCAAATCAACATGGCACTTTTTGCAAACCACTGCACACGTTTCTCCACGTAAGACACAGGAATCTGACATAAAGTCACGTGTGAGCAGGTTTAAAACACTGATATTCAAAAGGCCTCACACATGGACCAATGATCAAGTAACACGTTCCACCTGACCAAACACCTGGTAGCATAATTGTTGGCTCATCAATCTGGATGTTAGCACTATAAAAAGACCACAGGTGAGTACTTTCTTACAGCAACAATGGAAGCCAACATGGAAGCAAGAGGAAGAGCAAGAGGAAGAGGAAGAGGAAGGGCTGGGCTCAGAGTGAAAGGAGGAGGAAGAGGTGGGGTGAGAGTGAGAGGAGGAAGAATGAGAGGTAGAGGTAGAGCTGGAGGGAGAGGACGTGGACAAAGAAGAATACTCTCATGATATATCAGTGCTTATATCTGTTGTGTGAAACGTATTTACTTCATTACTGTAATTGAATTGTTGGCATGTTGCATACTATAACTGTACAACAATCCTGCACAATGTACTGTGGTAACTCACTTTTATGCAACACAGACACTGACCGACCACTATGTCTTTGTTGTTTATCTGAAGGACTGAGAAACAAAGAGGTGCAGGTGGAAAGCCAAGGATGTTCAATGAGGCACAGGCAGCAGCAGTTAAAAACTGGGTTTTGGCAAACAATGCCATCACACTTAGAGAGATCCAAAGCATTCTAACTATGTGCTGAGATGCATGTTGCACAATGTTATTTTTGAATAAAATGTGATTTCTTTCAACAACTCATTTGTATTTCTTCATTTACTGTATTTCTGTAAACTCAAGCAATCTTTCTCTGCAGAACCCTCTATGTACAGAGCACAGCCCATAACAGATGGAAGTGCTTTAGATTACGCTCAGCAGTGTGTAGTTGGGTGGTCAAACCATCTAGTGTTATCAATGAAGTGT
Organism: Gymnodraco acuticeps; assembly: GCF_902827175.1. Lineage (NCBI taxonomy): Eukaryota > Metazoa > Chordata > Actinopteri > Perciformes > Bathydraconidae > Gymnodraco > Gymnodraco acuticeps. Next base: position 12,469 of record NW_022991718.1, read on the forward strand.
GTTATATTTGGTGCTAAAGTTTGCATTTGGTAAGTGTTTATGTAGTTTTGAGTGCAGTTCTTCATTTAACAGGAGAAATTAGGTGTTTTGCACTTTGGGTGTGTGGTTTTGTGAATTGTGTTTAGTGTTCTGAGAAACTGAGCAATTTTTAAAAAAATAGTGTTAGCAATCGAGAAAAACTGTAATATAGGATTTCTGTGCCATAATAGTAAACTCTGAATATTTTGTACAAGCCCCTTAGAGTTTTACATCAAATGCCTTCTGTGTTTTGTTTATAATTTACATTCAGCAACTACTCCTGTGTGCATTTGGCGGTTGAGGATTCCTGTTTGAAAATAGATTGTTTCTGATTGAAAAGCACAGCAAGAAGTTGTCTTTGGTTTTGAATTACAGACATGATACTTGGACCTATTTCAGCTCAAGTACATTCTGTTTATTCAGATGGAACTGACTGATGGATTCATAAACGCAGAGCTTTCAAACACATTTTTGCAAATAGGTAAAGATAAATGGTTTCATACAAAAAGATGACTCCTAACACAAGTTACAGGTAGACTGAGAGTTGTGGAGACCTACATCTTAAGAAATCTGTCAAATTTGGAGATATGCAGTCTATGCACATTTTCATCCACAGCAATAACGTTGAACACAACTATGCAAGTGATAGCCATACAACCGAACAGATGAAGACGCTCACGTTGATTTAAACTCAATTATTTGTATTCATTCTTGACCAGTATTGAACAGCCTACGAAAACCAATTGACAGTGAGACAGTGAAAGTTTCATTTTCAGTGCAGTTAGTGTTACATATACACACGTTATAATGATAACTCTTCAAAGGTTTTACATTCATTCATCGGAGCAGTCCCCGCAGTCTTTGCCCTTGCCTGTCTTCTTGTGGTAGCAGTTGTTGGCAAGAGAAATCACACAACGAGAAAACTCTCTGAAATGGATCTCTCCATCACGTGCCATGCAACCTGCCTGCTTCTCAAATCTTTTAGCTTTGATTTTGTCATGAAAAAAAAATGATATTACTGTTAAAATCATGAAACACACCTGACTAATAAAGAAGAAGAATTTGTCATCATGTGTGAGTATGTTGAGGTTCTTACTTTCATCTCAGCGCATTCAATTTCTTTATCCACCATTGTCATCAGCTCCTCCTTGCTCAAATTGCCATCAGCATCAGAGTACTCCACGTACAACTCCACCATGTTTTTAATGATTTCTTGCAGACGAGACATGGCTGTATCTACGGAAGAGGATTAGGGCAACATACATTTTTTTTTTGTGAGGATTTGAAAAAAAAATGTTTTTTTTTGTTCTGAGAAAAAAGTCAGAATTCTGTCTTTAATCTCAGAATTCTGACCTTTTTCTCTAAACAAAAAAAATATTTTTTTTTTGGGAGAAAAAAAATTCTGACTTTAAAGTCAGAATTCTGAGAAAAAAGTCAGAATTCTGAGAAAAAAGTCAGAATTCTGTCTTTAATCTTAGAATTCTGACTTTAATCTCAGAATTCTGACCTTTTTCTCTAAACAAAAAAAAAAAAATGTTTTCTTCAAATCTTCACAAAAAAAATTGTATGTGGCCCTAATCCTCTTCCGTATGTATCTGTACAAAAAGACAATTCAATATCGAAACAGATGACACTTAATGTATTTGCTTTTACAAAACATACTCACTAATATGTTGCTTTCCAACAGGACTCACCTTAGAGTTGAGGTTCCCAGGTAGAGAGAGTTCACGTCCGTGTCACTAACTTGGTCCCAGATGAGACATATGTTGGACTGAGGGGAAAGCCTACTTTTATAACGGTGTACACACCATGAATGACTAGGCAAAAACACTTGTACACTAATGTATGTTCTCCCAACAAACCAGTTTCACCAGTGTGTTTGTGCAATACTGCATACCGATAGATCATGGGTGTATACATGTTTGTGTTGCTAAGCTTTTGTTGACATTGTCTAACTGTGTGTGCAGTACATTGATGTTCGAAGTGTTTTGGTTACAGGTGGAGCACATTTAAGATTTGTAAAGCCTAACCTATTGTAGAGAAACATCTATAAATGGAAAGCTATTGGGGCGCCCAACCAGTCGATCGACTGGGAATCTCCCCGCGATCGACCGGTCGATCGCGGGGAAATTCCCAGTCGATCGCGAGATGTGTCTAAAAATAGAACAACAATGTTCTGTTTTATCGTTAATGTCCTGTAACATAATCTTCCTGTGCCAGAATAATGCATCAAAGCTTTGTGATTGGCCGGCGTGACCCCATGTGTCGGGGCGTGGCTGGTGGGCAGTGAGCAGTGCACTAGTTCGCTGACGTTGTCCGTGTCAACGGGAGTGATAGTCTTGACACACAAGACCGCAATTATGGCAGAAGCAAAAAAGCCCAAAATATATAATTTTCCCTATTTCAGTGGGAGGATGATTATTTTTGTATCTATTCCAATTCAAAGTCCATCTGTCTCATCTGTAATGCGAGTGTGGCTTTACCGAAGAAGGGTAATTTAGGAACGGCATTTCAAAACAGTGCACAAACGCTACGAGACGGAATTCTCTCCTAATTCTGCCCTACGCTCCCAAAAGGGGAGGGGCCTGAAAGGACAGCTAAATGCACAGCAGTCCATTTTCACCAGGCCCAACAACAAGAGCAAGGCTGCTACCATAGCATCTTATCGTGTCAGTCACGTTCTTGCGAAACACATGAAGTCTTTCAAAGACGGCGAAGTTGTGAAAGAAGCATTCCTGGAGGCTGCCGACGCACTTTTGGGGGACAGTAAAAATAACAGTAGCATTTCAACAGGTTTTTGATATAATACAAAAATAAAGTTAGATACCGTTATTAATCAGCTGTAAGTTTTAGTTTGTTTGAACTTATTCATTATAATTATTGTACAAAATGGTATAAAAATGCAAACATTAAGATCTGTTCTGTTTAAATTGAGTATAGTCTATTATCAATTCAGGTTAAGAAACTAGTGTTGCTTGCATCCTATTTTAAAGGCATTTCTTTTTATAATCTACTAAAATGCAACAAAAAAAGGGTTTGATTCTATTAATTTTGTCTTTTTTATTGCACTTTGGCAGCAGATTGCTTCAGATCTGAGTTGTCTTATTAGTAAGCCTAATTTGAATGGCAAAGAAAGGGTTCAGAGTCTTTTCTTTTTTTTCTGTGTCATATGTGGCAGCACTGTTCAATGTTTCTTGAAAACATTACCCACTGTATGTGACGTGTGAATAAACTCCAACTCTGTATCAACAACACTGTTGTGTAACTTCAGTTAAATACTTGTATGTGTGTAGATTAGAAAAAGGTAAGATAAAGGATCTGCAGTATTTTATGAAGTATTAATCGTACAAAGGTCAGTTTTATACAAGTAGAAGTGTGTATTTACCTGGTAGTAGGCTGTCAGTAATGGCTACGCCTCTCTATTTGGACTGGTAGATCTCGCCAGACTGGCAACTTTGAAAGTGGCTCTCGGTTCAAAAAAGGTTGGGCACCCAGTATCCCTGCCTGAAAATGTCCCCTCCCACTACGAAATAAGCAACGCAACCAATAGTTATGTAATTGTAAACTAAACTTCTACACGACAGAGAAATATAATTATTCCTGACAATAATAGATACTGGTCTCAAGTAACTGATTTGAATCCATGGTAAGGTTTTGATCCTTTTTAAAACCTAAAAGTTATATTATTGGTCATACAGCTTCCCAATTCTCATCAATTTTGTCATTATCAGTTGTTGTTTCAATTTTTTTTTAATTCAGAACACGCAACATATATTGCCTGTCAGCCCGACCTTGGAGCTGTTGCTCTCTCTGAAGTTCTGCCATTTTTGCCACTTTTGGTGTATTTTGTGGAGGTTTTTTCATATGCGCTACAATAATCTAAGCACTGAGGGTGTGTGCTGTACAAATTGTAAAGAGACGAATGTGTCATTTGTATTCTTCCGCTTAGTAAATAACATTTCCTTGATTTCAATAAAAATGTTCTGATTATAGCCCCACAGGGCAGATCAGTAATCACAATACTACACAATAATGCGTGAACCATGATACACTTTTTGTATTGAGTATTTCATTTGTATGGCACAAAAGGACAAGGGAAGCTGCTCTGTGGTGCGTAGGTCAGAGTTTTATTCCATGAATCACTGTTTTTTTCTTTGTACAATAGGTGTCGACAGATGTCAGACATTGTGTGTCTGCTTTTGAAAAAAAGGAGTTCTCATTGAGTTAGGGTTGTGGGTAAAAAATGCTGAGTCATACAATGGAAATGGCAACTGGAACTGGACACACACAAGCAAGAGGTCTGACCATTAGACAATGCTAACATTTTGGCAACAACTATTTTCAGGTCATTATCTGCATTTGAAAAACATTAACATCACCCTGAAAATAAAGTCAGAAACTCAATACCATCATAATATGTCAAATTAAAATGTAGAAATTGCATTTATGATACTGTCTCACATCCGCACAAGCCGGTTTGAGTTTATTTGCATCAATTAGTTTGAAAGCACCTTCAAACTAATTGATGCAAATAGGAGCAAGTAAGTAAGTTTATTCATACACAATTTGTAGCTGGACAGCAGATATTGTGAGACCTGCAGACGCAATGATGTCCAACCGCTCCTGTACGACTCTCTTTTTCTTTCTTACTATGAGCTATATTTGCTCTGTGTTAGGGCTGTACAAGGGCGTGGAATCAAATGCACGATGCAGAGACAAACAAAGTATCAAAATAAAGTATTTTAATGTAGACAGGTCATAACACACTGAATACATAAAGCAACAAAACAAACACTCAATAAACTGTCTAACCTATACTATCAAAAAACTACAAAAACTACTAATACACTAATCTAACTCTATGGACGATAACTCTATGGACAATGACAAAATGATCTTACGCTGGAAGGCTTGGAACACACAAGACAATCTGGCAACGAGACAGGGGAAGACGAGAACTATATATACTAGACAGACAGACAACACCAGGTGAAGACAATTAGGCAATCACAACAGCGGGAAAACAGACAAGGCAGGAAACGTACTTTAGACACATGAGGGTAGACAAGACTATCAAAAATAAAACAGGAACCTATCTAAACACATAACATGAAACCTAAACTAGGGAACAATCTTAGCAGAGCCGTCTACGCACAACACTCTGGTTCCCACTGTTTCTGTGCTTTGTCAGTTTGTATTATTACTGCTATTGTAAAGCTGTTGTGGACAATATGCTCTTAACACATTTTGTATTGGACTGTTTGCAGTGTATTATTGAGTCCTACCCGTATTTTTCCTCCAACAAAGCACCATTCATGCCAGTGCTCTGTTGTGGCTGTACCTATTGAGTTTAGAGCTTTTCATTACTCCAGAAGTCAATAACAAATGGACACCTATCTGTCATGTAGCTGTTTCCTTTGCAAGGTTTTAAAGTTTTTGGGGTGGAAAACTCTTACAAAAAGAGTGAAAACTGATGATATTGAGATGTAAAGTGTGATGGAGAGATCAGTAATGTGTTACGATTATTGTGTTATGTCACGTTTTCTATGTCTTGGTTTGGGTGTTTTGCTGTTCTCCCTGTCATGTTTTCCTCTGGGTATATTGTCTGGTCCTTTTCCCTGTGTTTTTCCTCCCGTCGTTAGTTTCCCTGGTGTGTCTAGTTGTCTGATTGTTTTCACTTGTGGCCCTTGTGTTTCTCCTCCCCTGCCCGGCTGTGTCTCGTCTTGTGATTACCCCTCCCTGTATTTAGTCTTGTCTCTTCCTGTGTTCAGTGTCGGTTCGTCTTGTGATTTGGCTTGTCCTCGGTGAGTGTTCTGTTCTGTCTTTGTTAGTATAGCCTTGAAATAAATGAATTTTCACGTTAATCTGCATTTGGGTCCTACCTGCTTCACACATCGTAACATTACGAACCGACCCAGCAGATGATCCATGGGAGGTAGAATTACAGCATTTTACCTTCTATCTGGCTTGCTGCTTCGATTGGTGGAAGGGAGCGTCCAGCCTCTGGTAGAGGCGCACCGGTTGGCAGCAGAGAAACTATGTGTTGTGGAGTTCTTACCTGACTGGATTTTGGACTTCCTTGAAACATGTGATTCCCGGCCTGCTAGCCCCAGGCATGCTAACTCCATGTCTCCCAATTCCCAACCTAGCACCATACGCCTTGGTGGGTTCCGCCTGAAGTCAACCAGTGCTTCTGCCCCAGTTCCTGCTCCTGTCCAGGAGTTGTATTCCGGAACTCGTCTGGCTTATGGAGGTCCACGGAGTATTCAGGCGGCTGCTAAGAGGAGTCGTCGCAAGGCCAGGCTAGCAGCCCGAGCAGCCATGGTTCCGGCTACAGAACCGGCCCACACAGCCATGGTTCCAGACCCAGTTCTGGCCCCAGCAGCCATGGATCCGGCTCCAGAGCCGGCCCATACAGCCATGTTTCCGGCTCCAGAACCGGACCTTACAGCCATGTTTCCGGCTCCAGAACCGGACCTTAAAGCCATGTTTCCGGCTCCAGAACCGGACCTTACAGCCATGATTCTGGCTTCAATTCCGGCCCCCGCAGCCATGGTTCCAGACCCAGCTCTGGCCCCAGCTGCCACAGTCCCATCTCAAGTCCCCTCTCGAGTCCCCTCTCGAGTCCCCTCTCAAGTCCCCTCTCGAGTTCCCTCTCCAGTTCCCTCTCCAGTTCCCTCTCCAGTTCCCTCCTCTAGTCCCTCCTCTAGTCCCCTCTCTAGTCCCTCCTCGAGTCCCCTCCCTAGTTCCCCTATCGAGTCCCCTCTCGAGTTACCTTCTCTCTCCTCTAGTCCCCTCTCGAGTCCCCTCTCTAGTTCCCCTCTCGAGTCTCCTCTCGAGTCCCCTCTCGAGTTCCCCCTTGGTTTCCCTCTCGAGTCACGTCTCATAATGTCATGTCAGTCAAGCAGGATTTATTTCCTAATTTGTAATGGATCATAACAAAAAGCAGTTTTTCAGATGCAGCCGTTTCCAGCAGCTGCCTTTCGCCCTGACACTCAACCAGCACCATTACATCTTAAAGGTGGGGTAGGTAAGTTTCAGAAACCGGCTCGAGTGCACTAAAATTTGTAAGTACACAGCCGAAAAGAATCCGCCCCTTCCTTCAGACTTCCTTACAGAGCACCTCCTCCAACACACATGAACGCGCATATGACGTCAGCAGACTGGTGAAAGCTGCCGCCTGTTGCTGGCGAGTCATTGAAGTACTGCTGCAGCTGCAATGCACGCCCAATGAGGGCACGAGATACATTTGTGCGTGCACAAGATGGAAGGCTGACAGACAAGGCGGCAATCCAGTCCGTTTAGCCGGCCCGATTGGTTGTACTTTTTACAGTATTACGTCTTCCACAGATGACATTTTTTTATGGATTTTTGTCAAAGCACTTAAGATATTCATTGCTATCGGATGTTAAAGATCAAATGCAAAGCTTTTTGTATAATTGCCAGTACAATCGAAATCATATAGCTACAACACTATCTAAGATATTGCAGTATTAAAATCGGAGATAATATGAGTCTGGCAATGCGCAATATTAATTTTGTTCAACCCCCAACACCAAGTCCGACGATTTATTTTCTCCGCCGCTCCTCCGCAAGATGGCGGCGCGTGACGTCAGATGTGCCAAACATATTTCCAGCTGGCTTATCAATCACAGCGGCTTCCGCCGATAGTACAACTAGTTTCGTCTATCATGTCTGATTCTGAGTAGACTATAGACTAAAAGCTTTAGGAATCCAAACTATAACATATAATAAGTACCCTGTATCAAGATTGATGCAAAACAAGTGAAATTTGACCTTTTTTAGAGAGGTTTAGAAAAATAAAGTCCAGGCGCTCTGAGTGAGCCTCTGAATTAGCCCCAAGCGAAAAATGCTCGCAGCGGCTTCCGCCGATAGTACAACTTAGTTTCGTCTATCATGTCTGATTCTGAGTCGGAGGCCACCCAATATCTGGAGTATGTTGTCGACATCCAACCATATCTATACGAGCCTCTGATGTCAAAGAGGAAATACAAGGAAACGTCACCTGATATCACCGATGAAAGTGCTGATGGCGATGATTCAAGTTCGCCATCTGAGGAAGAGGCCGAGGGTGCTGAGAATTGGTGTAGATGTGGAAAACTGCCAGACCATGCCTACAAGCCGAGAAAACAAGTGCTGCCACAACTATGGGAAAGTGAAGGAAGAGATGGGAGAAGAAGTCTGCATCACCGACTGTAGGACGTTCGACATTTTCCGTTATGAGTGGAGGAGCGATAAATGAGCTGCAGATAAACTACAATGCTAACAGTGAATTAGCCCCGAGCGAAAAATGCTAACCTATCACTCCTAGCGCCCTTATTACTTATCCTAGCTCCACATCCAACACATTGTTTATGATCGTAAAGACACAGAATCTAACGGTGCCCACCTCTATAAGCAATAAAACTGCAATTCCGTTATCTGCGTTATCTGCTGTGCTCCGTGCGCTTTGAAATCTAATCAAAAGTTGTTTACCTCAATTCTTTGGCGTTTCTGCATCGCCCGGCTCTTTCGTTCTTTCAGTGGTTTCTTGTGCTGAAATATGGAGGGGACGGCTCCGGGTTTCAGCCTCCGACGTGCTATTAATGCTTCTCCACCAACAGACTTCATGATAGCAGGATCAACGTCGTATGCATCACACGCGAAGTGGTCAGAACACAACTTGCTCCATTTTGTCGGTTGCCATCCAACACGATTCACTAAAAAAATCCATTTTTTGCGGATGATTTGGTCTTTGGGAAATGCATGTAAAACTCTCCCAGATCCCGCACCGTTCGTACAACAAAAAGCTCAACAATAACCCATGTTAATTCAGTTTTATTTTCGAAAAACATGTGACCGAGACTGCCGAGTCGGGATATTTGGTCCAGAGACTGTTTGGCAACTATTACGTCACGCGGGAGGCTGCTGGGAATTACATGTCAGAAATTCAGACGGCTTTGGGTCGAGTTTTGGATCAATAAAAAGCTTTTTTTGGGCGTATTATCTCGATTTAAATAAAATAAAAAAATACAGGCAGTCTTAAAAACAACATTTCTATAAAAAATGTGCATATTTGGAAGCTTTGCATTTGATCTTTAAGAGCATTCCATGGAATATAACAAAGTGTATCTCGAGCCGGTTTCTCAAACTTACCTACCCCACCTTTAACCTGAATATTATTTATACATAAACAAAATAGAAATGAATTTTGCCTGATAAGGATTAAATCAAATTCGCAGTTATAGAAAGATATACATAACAATAATTTTTTCTCGGATAGGGATAACCTCATGTTTGCATGTTATATTATTTTTGACATCAGCTTCATGAAATTGACTAATACATAAATACATATTATTAATAGTTACTTTAGTTATTCAGTGTAATCCCTCACCTTCTTCTATCCTTAGATAGATAGATAGAATTGGAGGGATGTAACCCTCTTTAATGGTCACACATGCAGAGCACACAGCACAGTGACATTTGGCCTCTGCATTTAACCCATCCTAGTACTTGGAGCAGTGGGCAGCTATTGTACTGCGCCCGGGGAGCAATGGGAGTGGGGGGGGGGGTGTCCGGTGCCTTGCTCAAGGGCACTACGGCAGGGCCCAGGAAGTGAACTGCGACCTCTCCAAGTAGCAGTCCACACTCCATATTTAGGTCTGGTCGGGGACTTGAACTGACCAGTTGAACCGGCGACCCTACGGCTCACAGTCCAAGCCCCTACTGACTGAGCCACTGCCAAACACACGATACGCCAGTGTTGGGCATTATTTATTATTCTATTGACATTTTACAACAACCAGGGCCAACTTATGTAGGCCTCTTTGTTAACGTTTTACTTCAGAATGCCTTCTGTGGGGTTTTTTTCTCCATCATTTACATTAAGCAATTCATCCTGTGTGCATCTGTTTGTTGAAGATTTCATTTTGTTTAATAAAAGCTTATGAAAAGGCGAATAAGAGTTGGTTTTATATCATGCAGACGGTTCGGAATAACATACTTGTGGGTTGGACACATTTCAGACCGGCTGTGTTATTATTGTGCATTAAAACTAATTGTTGCAAATAGGAAAAGATAAATGGTTTTGCAATTATGGAAACTAACACAGAAAGTTGGAGAGTTGTGAAGACTTAAATTGGAAAAAATGACTCAAACATGTATTGTTGACCGCTCAAACGTATGGTAGATTTAAATCATTAAATGTCAATTGATGACATTATAAACTACAACAGTATGCAAGTGATACAGTGATAGAGCCATAAACAAATGAAGACACTGTTAGAAATTAAAATCAATGTTTTTAATGGCATAAAGTACCTTAAACATACCGTCAGTTTAAATGCTGTTTCATACTGAAAAACCAGAATTTCTTGTGCAGTAGATGAAGGATTTTCAGAATAAAAGCTTAACAACTGGTTAGTTGTTAAGCTTTTATTCTGAAAATCCTTCATCTCCGGTTAGCATTTAGCATTTGGCTAATATACCATTTACTATAGAGGTGAATTTAGTAGCGATATGACACGGAGTGTTGCACACCGAAACCTACTGATTTCAACACTACAACTATAGACGTCGAGATATTATTATTGTTGAATATTAAATGAAGGTACAGTTTATCTGAATACGTTATTGTTTACAGATGTGGGTAGCATGTGACAACATCCGGAACTACCGGGAACCAAAATGCTGTGAAGTATTTCCTGTATTTTTTAGAGTGTTGATTTCAGCGTTTGAAATGTATTTAGATGAAAAGTCATGAAAGAGATTAGGAGGAGAAGAGGCGTGTCTAGTTATACAATGAATGTAAAATGTCGAAATCCTCCGTTTAATGCAATATCGGACACAGAAGAACGAGGGGGAAGTCTCCTACGTCACAGCCCCTAGAGAGGAGGAGGAAACAGCCAGCAAGCGGGAAGGACGAATGCTTGTGAGCTCTCTTCTGCACTGGCCACCACAGGGAGAGGAAGCTGCAGCCTTTCTCTCCTGACTGAACAATCATCTGTTTGAAACATTACTGCGCCATATTTTTTAATTAAAGTAACCATTTGAACCTTCTCAGAGACTCCATTTAGTCTCCTTTTAAAGCTTCTCTCCTGGACGCGAGAATAACGAACACAGCATAACAACACCCATGTTGATTTAAACTCAATCATTTTTATTTTTTATTTGCCAGTATTGAAGGGCCTTTGAAAACCAATTGACAGTGAGACAGTAAACATCACATTCTCGTGTAGGGAGTGTAACATTATGCCATTATCACTTTTTTGAGCAGACTTCCCAGTCTTGGCCCTTGCCAGTCTTCTTTTGGTAGCAGCAAACGGCCACTTGTCCCAGACAACAAGAAAAGTCTCTGAAGTCGCAGAGATTCTTGTCGCATTTTGTAGCTTGGAGCTTTTCCTGGGGAAAATAATATTACTGTTACAGTTTTTATCGATTGCTAACACACTAAAATTATAGATGAAGCACAATTATTTTAACTCACACTCAAAGAGCAAAACATCGGCTCAAATCTCCAAAACTCTAAATATGGAGTGTGGACTGCTACTTGGAGAGGTCGCAGTTCACTTCCTGGGCCCTGCCGTAGTGTCCTTGAGCAAGGCACCGGACATCCCCCCCACTCCTATTGCTCCCCGGGCGCAGTGATTTATTTATCTCATGTGATTAATTTCATGAAGCTGATGTCAAAAATAATATAACATGCAAACATGAGGTTATCCCTCATACCATGGAATGTCACGGTGAGAACAAATTATTGTTATGTATATCTTTCTATAACTGCGAATTTGATTTAATTCTTATCAGGAAAAATTCATTTCTATTTTGTTTATGTATAAATAATATTCAGGTTAAGATGTGATGTAATGGTGCTGGTTGAGTGTCAGAGCGAAAGGCAGCTGCTGGAAACTGTGCATTCACATTGCCCGCCATGAACTTCCGGGGAACGATCCTCGTCTACATGAACCACGTGACGATAACCGTTTTTGGACTTCCGTTGTCGTAACTCTTCTATCTATATGGCGCTGGGGCGGGCCAGTGCCATATAGACTGAGAGTTAAGTCATCTCCGTTCACTCCAATGGACCACTTTTTTACAGCAATGGCAGATCGTGGAGCCTCTCAATCGTTCCCCGGAAGTTAGCGCCAAGCAGGGGCGGACTGGCCATTGGGAATACCGGGAGTTTCCCCGGTGGGCCGGTGCTGTGTGTGGGCCGGAGGGCCAAAAAAAAAAAAAATCTTTAATCCTACCGGACCACATTTGTAAGTGTTCCGGCCACTCCCTTTTTTTTTTGCTTACCTAAATCCTACCGGCCCACATTTGTAAGTGTTCCGGCCCAGCCCAGTCCAGTGGGGTGTGGCCAGGGTTGGGTTGTGACGGCATACATGTAACGGTGTTACGTAATCAGAATACAAAAATCAAGTAACTGTATTCAGCTTGCGTTACATTTGAAAAACGAGTAATCTGATTACAGTTACTTTCGTAAACCTGAAGTGAATACATTTTGGATTACTTATTGGAATTATTGGTGAATGTGACGAATCAGTATTGCATGACGAAGCAGACCCAACGTTTCGTTGCTCTGATTGGCTGTAGGTCTGTTCAAATTGCATTCGGAGGCATTTTGATCTGACCGTGGCCGCGCTGATATTATAACGCGAGAGAATGTCCACACCATTAGTGTATAAAACTCCCCCACTATTTAGACTATTCCTTGCACCCCTCTAGCATAAGCCCGAATGGTCTCAACCATATTGCGTCAGTAACGTGCACTTGTTGTTACAGCAGGATCAGTTTGTGTGTTGTGGACACGACCGGTAGATTTTCGCAATCCGTGTTCTCAACATGCTTACTTTAACATAATTTGTCATGGTCGGGCTAAGGTAGGGCTAAGCCATTACTTGGTATGGCTGTAGCCTACCCCAGCCATACCCTGGCGCCGCCACTGCACACACACTGTATTGTATTATTGTATGAGAGAGGTTCCAGGTTGAATTGAGGCAAATATTTGTAATGTTCAGAGGTTGTTGTGTTTAATATTAATGAGAATATTTCTCATTGTTCAAATGATCATAAACATTTGCATAAAGCATATTTGTCCACTCATATGTTGATAAGGGTATTAAAAACTTGAAAAATATTCCTCTAAGGTACATTTAGAACAGAAAAAAAATGTGCGATTAATCGCGATTAAATATTTTAATCGACTGACAGCCCTAATTTATACACATTCTCGCGAGATCTATCAGGGGTCGTTATAAGTTAAAGCGTGAACTGTTACTTGGCTAATGTTGTTATAATTCTCAGTATGTGAACACAGATCGAAAATGGAAAGATTTCTCACAAGTCAGCTAGTGATGGGAATTCCGGCTCTTCTTGGTGAGCCGGATCATTTGGCTCGGCTCACCAAGAAGAGCCGGCTCTTTCGGCTCCCAAACGGCTCTTCAGTTTACCACTTATTATACCTTTTAATTAAATCAAATGTAGCCCTGTTTTGACTAATGATTTATATGTGTACACATATATCACTTAAATTATTCAATACATCCTTTGTACTGAAGTATTCAAAAGTAAAAATTACATGTTTAATATAAATGATTTGCTGTGGCCAATTGTTTTCATTGCATTTACAGACCCGTGCAACTCTCTGATACCACCCAATGAATGCATTGACTTGCTTGTAGAACCACGCTACACAAAACAGATAGCAACACCTATAAAAACTATTTAAAAAAAGGGGCTACTGTATCGACCTATATAAAGTATATAAATATAGTTTTTTTTTCAAAATACCAAAAAGATCCTGCATTTTAGCCATGCCTCATTTCGCTCTATTTGCTCTTTCCAGCGCTGTTTTTGCAGGGGGCTGATTCTGTGAGCTGCAGCTGACCACACCCGCCTGCAGGAGAGGGGAGCGTGCTCTGAGATCAGCTGCTGGGCTGTCAGAAGAGGGGGAGAAAAAGAGATCTCCGTCCTCTGTGTTTGATTCTTATAGAAGTAATGGGGCAGAAACCCTCCTTTTTACACAGCGGTCCAGACATAGACATCAATTGGCGACACATATTCAGTTGCCAGTTACTTTGGCATTAGGGCAGGGATATCTAGATACTTTCCAAGGTTTGACATAATGAATTGCCGTTGCTACGTTAGTTCAAAGTAACAGTAACAACGGACTACTTTTCTTAGCGGATGCATGTCAATTTAAATCAATACTTAAAACTATTTTTTAAATCAATAAAATCATTTTCTAAATCCATAAAAGCATTTCCATTAATATTGGGAGTCATGTCGTTACTTTGTTGAGAATGTGGCCATGTAATAAATGGGATA
>NW_022991719.1:0-32886 GCF_902827175.1 Gymnodraco acuticeps
GGAAACTGGTAACTTAGTGTGCCCAAACTATCTAAAGCTATCTTATCAAAACATGTTGATGACTCTCTGTGGAACCAACAAATTGGCGTTGTCGGCAGGATACGAACCTGCGCGGGAACGCCAATTTGTTGAGGAAACTTCTGTGTAGCTATGCAATGGGAGTCACCGACTCAGGAAGGAGACACGGTAGGAGCAGTAGCTTTGATGTCAAACACTGATGGTTTATTTGGAGTTACGGCCGGAGGATTCACATCACAAGTCACGGCAGTCACGGTGAGACTGCACGGGTGGGTTGCCACGTCAATTCTGGAGAGCCTCTCTCTTGCTAGCCCATTTAACTAGTTCCACAGAGAGTCATCAACATGTTTTGATGAGATAGCTTTAGATAGTTTGGGCACACTAAGTTACCAGTTTCCGCCACTTATGGCCTTGGATATGTCATGCCCTGGAGTCCTCAGACAACAGAGAAGGAAGTGTCCCAGTGTACCCACAATACAGACCATCTGTGACCCAGTATTGACCGGTCACAGAATGGGAACAATAACATTATTGGCTGAAGCAGCCTGTGTCCTTAAAGGAGGTAAACAGACGTCAAGGTTTGTCCTGTATGTCACATCTTGGCGTCTATGATAATTATTTCCCTAACATATATCAGTATGTAGTATCTCTACTTTAAAGAGTCCTCTCCTGCTGATGTTCAGGTGTATATCAGTATGTAGTGTCTCTACTTTAAAGAGTCCTCTCTTGCTGATGTTCAGGTGTATATCAGTATGTAGTGTCTCTACTTTAAAGAGTCCTCTCCTGCTGATGTTCAGGTGTATATCAGTATGTAGTGTCTCTACTTTAAAGAGTCCTCTCCTGCTGATGTTCAGGTGTATATCAGTATGTAGTGTCTCTACTTTAAAGAGTCCTCTCCTGCTGATGTCCAGGTGTATATCAGTATGTAGTGTCTCTACTTTAAAGAGTCCTCTCCTGCTGATGTTCAGGTGTATATCAGTATGTAGTGTCTCTACTTTAAAGAGTCCTCTCCTGCTGATGTCCAGGTGTATATCAGTATGTAGTGTCTCTACTTTAAAGAGTCCTCTCCTGCTGATGTTCAGGTGTATATCAGTATGTAGTGTCTCTACTTTAAAGAGTCCTCTCCTGCTGATATTCAGGTGTATATCAGTATATAGTGTCTGTGACATGTCTCCATGTTTTAATGTTTATTTTTCTCATACGTGCTTTAAATAAATAAGGAAGAGGCAGTATATGCTCACTTTAAAAAAAGGTCCTCTCAATGAAAGTGTACAACAGGGTCCCCACAAATGTATAAATACCACACTAGATTCCACACACACACACACAGTGTATTGTTAATAAGAGATGCAGTCTGGTTGTTTTATTATTCCTCTTAAAAGAGATTTACTGAGGCAGAGAGAGAAGGAGAGATAGAATAACAGAGTTATCTCTTTTACTCTCCTCAAGTGTGTGTGTGTCGGCCATGTTTATTCAGAAACGTTTGTCCTATCGGAGCGCCCTTAATTAGACCATAAAAACATTAAAACTCAATTAAGAGATAAAGTAAAAACAGAGACGAAACATGAAAGCAGCGATGTGAATAAAAAGGGAACCTCGTCTGAAGAATAAATAAAAGAAAGGACAGAAACAAAGCTTTAATAAACGATAAGCAGCAGAGGGAGTAAAACCGCAGATATTTTTTATGTTTTCTCCAGAGATTTCATTTCAAAGTCTCTGATTTCTGCAAAGTCGGACTAAATGAGGAAAGGAAAAATCAACAATGTAGAAACAGACATTGAATTAAAGGTGGGGTATGTCATTTATTTCAGAAACACTTTCTGTTATATTCCATGGAATGCTCTTAACAGCTCTTTAAATGCAATACACCTCAATGTCTTCTTGAATTTGTGAACACAGTCTTCAAGGGCTCCAGGGTTATGGCAACAAATCACTTAAGACTAATTTCAATGTATTTACTTAGACTTCGGTTGAAAAGTGAAAATGTCTTTATATATTAAAAACGCTTCCTTAATTAACACTAGAACCGCCAACGGGTACATTTTACCCGCAGCTGTTTTTTGATTGTATGTAGCCTAACTTTTTTTCAATAACATATTAAAGTCTCCCAGTCCATGACTTTTCCTGAAAGTCTGTTATGTAGCAACCTCTGTTGTTAAAAATTGTCAATATGAAGTCAGATTGAAAAAATCTCCAAAGAAAATGAAATGTATACCTATATCCGCCAGCGGGTAATATTTACCTCATAGAAAATGCAGCGTAAACATGACGTGTTGCTATAGCAACACCTTTTGTCTACTGCGGTTCCTTATAGATAGAGAGAGAGAGAGAGATAGATAGATAGATATATTGATAGATGGATAGAGAGAGAGATAGACAGATAGATAGTTATAGATAGTGTAACATCTTGGAGAATACAAGATCTTGGATGACTCACGTTGAGGACGTAATGCATGTGTGCAGGTTACGTGCCAGTTGAATAAAGATGGACACTCGGAATGAGAGAAGTAGTCCACGTCGTCTGTTTATGTAGACAATTATATGTCCATAGAACAGAACATTACAGATAGATCGATAGATAGTTATAGATAGATAGATTTGTACCTAA
Organism: Gymnodraco acuticeps; assembly: GCF_902827175.1. Lineage (NCBI taxonomy): Eukaryota > Metazoa > Chordata > Actinopteri > Perciformes > Bathydraconidae > Gymnodraco > Gymnodraco acuticeps. Next base: position 2,627 of record NW_022991719.1, read on the forward strand.
ACAAAACACAAGTCTAACACCAAGTGTTTAAATCAGCACTCTTAGCGATATATTATACTTCATGCTATCTGCACAAACTATATCATATGAAAAGCTGAGAGTCCACAGTTTCTATTGGTATACATTTCATCCCTGTGCGATCAAAACTCACTGTTGTAGTGCCGAGAGATAGGGAGTCGGAGGCGGTGCAATGGAGGTACAAAGCTTGCTTTAATGAGCAGCAGAAATGTAGATGTTGTTGGGTCACAGCCCGGGACGACAAGAGAGTGAAGTCAGGAGGGCACACAACATATATAGTAAACACATAACATGTCCGTGTGGGAACAATAGCCCCAACTGTAGTTCCATGTATGAATTATGTCCCAGTGTATTAATAGGTGGTCACCACACAAGCCCCCCCAGAATTCAAACATAGCAAAAAAAATCCTCACGTCCGTGGAGAAAGCACCACAGGGGCCGAGGAGGGTGGGGCCGCAGGTGAGGACCGGGCCATGGAACGGGCCACGAAAGGGGGCCGCAGGAGAGGGCAGGGGCCCTAACGAGGGTGAGGGCACCCACACCGGGGGCCGCAGTAGGTGTCGCGGAGAACCCAGCAGGAAAGAGCGCAACCCGGCCGCAGGCAGACGCACAACGGCGGTGGGCACGAAGCCCTCGGCAGGCGTCGAGGTATCCCCGGAAGAGAGGAGCAGTCCCCCCGGGAGGAAGGAGCGCAACCCGGCCGCAGGCAGACGTGCAACGGCGGCGGGCACGAAGTCCTCGGCAGAGGTCGAGGCATCCCCGGGAAGCAGGAGAGCAACCCGGCCGCAGGCAGACGTGCCGCGGCGGCGGGCATGAAGTCCTCAGCAGATGTCGAGGCATCCCCGGGTAGCAGGAGAGGCCAGACAGGGTCCCGGAGTGCGCCACCCATGGGCCCGATGGAGCATGGGCGACGTCCGGAACTGTCGAGGCGAGAGGGGGTCCAGGAGTGCGCCACCCAGGCGCCGATGAACGTGAGTGGCGTCTGGATATCCCCGGAAGGCAGGAGAGGCCAGACAGGCTCCGGAGCGCGCCACCCACGGGCCGATGGCAGCATGGGCGACGTCCAAAACCGTCGAGGCGAGACGGGGTCCAGGAGTGCACCACCCAGGCGTCGATGAAAACGTGAGTGGCGTTGGAACTGCCGTGGAGGTGGTGAAAAATGTGAGAGTGTCCACATGAGGTCAACCGGCTGGTCGAACCTCCTCGCCGGCACCAGAATAAAACTCAAAAAGGATCGATAGCCGTTAGCAGCTAGCTGGCAGCCATCGGTAGCTGCTAGCCGTAGCCGTTAGCTAACGTGGTTAGCTGCTAGTCGTCGATAGCTAGCGCAGCCTGGACTTGCAGCCGCACGCCCCGAAGAAACAATCCCACGTGGAAGGAGTCTGGTTCTCTCCCCTACCCAGCAGGTCGTGCATCGTCTCCGTGTAGATGGAAGGCCCGCTGTCCTCCAGTGTCGAGACGATGCGGGAATGGCGAGTGACGTCCTCAGCCATTCCGCGGGGGGCGCACCGAGCCTCAGTCCGTGTGCCCATGGCAGCCGCGGACGTCTTCAACAATCTCTGGCATAACGAGAAAAACAGCGCTTTTCGCCATGTTCGGGTCCGTCCCGGAAACTTCACGAGACGTTGTCAGGGTCACCAATGTAGTGCCGAGAGATAGGGAGTCGGAGGCGGTGCAATGGAGGTACAAAGCTTGCTTTAATGAGCAGCAGAAATGTAGATGTTGTTGGGTCGCAGCCCGGGACGACAAGAGAGTGAAGTCAGGAGGGCACACAACATATATAGTAAACACATAACATGTCCGTGTGGGAACAATAGCCCCAACTGTAGTTACATGTATGAATTATGTCCCAGTGTATTAATAGGTGGTCACCACACAGTTCTACATTCTCCCCGGGCGCTGTACATAATGGCAGCCCACTGCTCCTAACACTAGGATGGGTCAAATGCAGAGAAACCGTTTTTCTTACATAGCCTAGTAGGCTACCTGTACTACGTAATGACAATAAATTGAATCTTAAATTAAATTAAATAAAAGAACATTGTACCTTGAAAATCAATAGCGGGTACATTTTACCTGTTGGCGGTTTTAGGTATACAGCGACCTCTGGAGGTTCTAGTGTTAAAGATGGGGTAGGTAAGTTTGAGAAACCGGCTTGAAATACACTTGTTGTTATATTCCATGGAATGCTCTTAACATCCCGATAGCAATGAATATCTGAAGTGCTTTGACAAAACATCCATTGAAAAAAGTCACCTGTGGAAGCCGTGGTGCTGTAAAAAGCACGACCAATCATCTGAGCCGGCTAAAGTAACTGGATGGCCTACCTGCCTGTCAGCCTTCCATCTGTGCACAAACTTACCTCGTGCCCTCATTGGTCATGTGCGCGTTCGTGTGTGTTGGAGGAGGGGCTCTGTGAGGAAGTGGCAGATTTGTTCCGGCTGGCTGCGTATTTTCAAATTCTAGCGCACTCGAGCTGCTTTCTCCAAACCCCACCTTTAACTTGGGATAAAACATAAATTAATCGAAAATGAATCCCAATTAGCATGAGTGTTTAAAACTATTGAAATAAATAAAGTGTTATGAAATATGACTTGTTCCAAAATGATCATTCCCTTTAATATTCAAATCGCAAATGCAATATCAGTCAAAAATAATTGCAATAAGTAAAAACAAAATCTCCAAGTTGCAGCCCTATTCATGAAAACTCATTATTTTGATATTACAAAAATAAATGATATCTTTCTAGCATTCTTCAACACTGTTCAAGTAAAAGTACAGAATTTAAAGTAGACAAACAATAAAAATGAAAAAAATCTATTACAAGTCGCGGCTCTGTACATAATTTCTGTCTGTTTGAAGCTCAGTGAATTTATGATCTTTGTCTGACCTTTAATATCAGTAAAACAAACAACACACACACACACACACACACACACACACACACACACACACACACACACACACACACACACACACACACACACACACAGCTTGACCCTGTTTGGACAAATTAAAGTCATAAATTGCGTTTCCATTAACGTCCTATTGACTGCTGTTAGTTTATTCCTGCAGCAGGAGACGAGGAGGAGGAAATAAAGAAAAATAGACGAATAAAAGAACGGAGAGTTTTGTGAATATTCATCATTCAAAGTAATGACGATAAACTTCACCTCCATAAATCACTGTCCCCCCCCCCCCCACACACACACACACTTATACACACACACACACACACACACACACACACACACACACACACACACACACACACACACACACACACACACACTGCAGTCTAATTTAAAGAGTGTTATCAGAGCAGCAGACAGGCTGTTGATCCAGCGACCTTTGCCAACGAGAAAAAACTGTCTCACTCTCTATGTAACTTTCTCACACACACACACACACACACACACACACACACACACACACACACACACACACACACACACACACACACACACACACACACACACACACACACACACACACACACACACTCACACACACACACACACACACACACACACACTAACTACCAGTCTCTCCTGGGAAAAATACTTTGCAGAGTTCTGATAATGACGCCGTCTGATTCCTTTTAAAAAATCACACCCCCTCGTTTTCCTCGTTACACATTTCCCACATTTGCATAAAAGGCTTCAGTTCTTTGTTTGCCTCCTCTTCCTCTCATCTTCTACTTTCTTTCTCTAACGTATTTCTTTTATCACCTCCTGATCATTTTCTTTATTCCTTGCTTTCCATCTTCCTCTTTTACTGAGAAAAGTGAGGTTAGCAACTAGCTTAGAAAGACAACACTATGGGTGTTTCTCAATGTCGAGTACGCTTGCTTGGTAGCACATGTCTTCAGAGTCACTTGCTTCAGAGGCAAGAATCCTTCCTGGCATTCGGAAAACAAAGAGTGGAACAGGCGAGCAAGTGTGCAAGTGTGCGTCATATGAGAGGCCCCGCCTTACATTTTCCACCACAGAATTTTGGAAATTGGTCCGTGCGCAAAGCATTGTGGGGATTTTAAGACCGCGGAGTCGACACATGTGCAGCCTCGAAATGTCTCCAAACGAAGGACGCCGGGCTCGGTAGAATTCCAAGTATGCTGGACATTGGAACAGTCCTTCGGCGGCACTCGATGACGAAGTATGCTTGAAATAGTGGCTCTGGAGCAGCTTTACTCGACATTGAGAAACACCCTATGTTAGCCATGCTTGGTAACATTAACAATTGTACTTTATTTAAAAAAAGGGCATATACCATAATATATCATGCATGCAAATTAGTCGCTTTTCGGCACCTCCCGCTTTTTTAACACTGATTTGGGTGACTTGTGTAATTCATGGAGAACCGAAGAGTTTTCGTTTTTTGGGGCGGGGGGGTCCGACTCACGGACTGACGGACAACTTCTCACTTCAAATTTGTTTTAAGAAATCTAGACCGCAAAATAATTAAACAAGCGAGTGCCTGTTTTTCCTGGCCAAGGACAGGTTCCTTGACACAACACGAGCGTAACGTGTCATCACGTGGTGTAGTGCTGACGGAGAGCACCGGAACGCCGCTCCAGCACTTCAAATATTGCAGTACCCATAAGGAGCCGTACACATGCCGCAGTTTTTGCGTGGCTGTGTCTTTAGTTGAAAGCCCAGTAGCGATATGTTGTTATTAGCATCTGGTTAGCTAGCTATGCTAACGAATTTAAAGAGCTTTTTCTATGACCAGGTGCAGTGGCGGCGGGTCATTAGGGGCAGGTGGGGCACAGCCCCACCTAGTGTCAGAAGAAAGTATTACAAATAATGATTACAAAAAAATACTAATAAATAAATAAAAAAACATATAAAATATATTTTAAGGTCATGTTTAATAATCTGATTCGTCTGTACATTTCTGTTTTAGTCTGTGTTCTTCTAATTAGTGTCTAGAGTGCCGTTTTGAGCTGTTTAGAGCCATGTGGGACAAAACCCGATCCTGCCCCTCCCTCTCACAGTCTAAGTGAACGGTGATTGTAAAAACTACACTGCGCATGCTCAGAGTATTTTTCTATTTAATGTGTGTGGCAAAAAAATAATGACCGTAGGGGCATAGTGCTCCCATCCCCACCATACGTCATCTCACATAATTCAGAATTGATTGGCTGTAAGTACTCACGTGTGCAGTGCTGCGAAACGTCACGTGTAGTTTGAAGAGGAGACGAGAGAGCAGCATATAGCTAACATCACCAGCGATTAAAAGAAGTAAAAAACTGAAAGAAAATGAATGAAGTTGACCATTTACTGGAGCACACATTTGAGACACTTAGTCTCGGAGAGAAACTGGAGGTAAAGCGCCTCGGTGCCCACCATCCACCGGATTTCCAAATGGTCCAGACTGCGGGCAAAGTTAAACGTGGGTTTAACGCTGAGTGGTTTGCTAAAAAGAAATGGCTAACGGCGAGCATCCAGAAGAATTCCCTCTTTTGCTTTCCTTGCCTGCTTTTTGGTGAAGATCAAGGTACTTGGTCGAGGACAGGTTACAAGGACTTAAAGCATCTTTCGGAGAGGACAATGAAGCATGAGAGCAGCAACAGTCATTTGGAAAATGCCGTAAAATTGGGATTACTTGGAAGGGTGAATGTTGCAGCTCAGATTGACAGCGCCTACAGACGCGGCATTGATTCTCATAATAGGAAGGTGGAAGAAAACAGGTACGTGCTTGGTCGGATCATCACCTGTATTAAACTGTGTGGGAAATGTGAGACAGCACTGCGGGGCCACAACGAGTCGGCGGACTCTCTGAATCCAGGGATATTCAGGTCAATTTTCGAGACAATGTGTGAGGGCGATTCCAGGCTTCAACGGCACTTCGAAGCTCAGCTTGTTTTCAAAGGGACATCAAGCACCATACAGAATGAACTCTTGGACTGCATGTATGATGTGTACAGGGAGGAAATAGCCAAGCAAGTGGACAACACATACTTTGTTGCCGTTCAGGCCGACGAGACAACCGATGTCTCCTGTAAATCGCAAATGGTGATTGTGCTGCGATACATTATGCCTGACCTCACAGTTACAGAGCGTTTTTTGGAGTTTGTGGAAGTAAAGGACAAAACTGGTGTAGGTCTCTCTAACAGCATCAAGGCTGTTCTGGAACCCCTGAAGCTGAAAGAAAAGCTAATCGCTCAGACCTATGACGGGGCGGCCGTCATGAGCGGTAACGTGCGCGGGGTACAGACGGTGATGAAGGAGACGTACCCAAACGCTCAGTTTGTTCACTGCTACGCCCACCAACTGAACCTGACCCTGCAGCAACTGTGTTCAGCAAGGATGAGCATCCTGAAGGGGTTTTTTGCAGATCTAACTGCTTTTTCCACTTTTTTCTCCGGTGCTCCAAAACGTGTTGCAGCTCTTGCAGAGGCAACACAGAGACGCATCCCACGGCCACCGGCTGTGAGATGGAACTTTAAAAGCAGAACTGTGAACGCGGTTTGGGAGACCCGAGATGCACTACTTCAGTGTATGAAGCATATACGCGCACAACCAGGATGGGATGCGGTCACCATAAGTGAGGCATACGGCCTGTCAAAGAAACTGCGGGACCGAGCATTTATGCAGCTCCTGGAGTTTTTTTGGTTGCTTATGCCAGAAGTGGATGTTCTATACAACACTCTGCAAAAACGAAGCATCGATGCACCTGGGATCAACAGCGCGCTCTGCCGTTTCAAGGAAAATGTTCAGAAAATGAGGCAGAAAACTGATGCATTGGCCGCCACTGCTCATGATGGAACAGACGAGCCAGGCCGACGAGTCAGCAGCACAGCGCCGGTGATGAAGGAGGCTTGTGACACAGTCATCTCACAGGTGGAACAGAGGTTCTCACAGAGTGACCATTTGATCGCTGCAAAGCTTGTTGACAGCTCATTCTTCCCACAGCATGTCCTGTCATTTCCTACACCTGAGCTTGACTGCGCCGTGAAACTGTGGCCTGCGTTGGGAAACAAGGAGAAGTTGAAGTCTGAGCTGACCACGCTCTACCGCCACAGTGAGCTTCACACTGGAAACACTGCCCTGTCTCTGTTGAAATCCATTCACGAGAACAACTTGGAGGAAACGTTTGCTGAGACTGTTATTTTGGTCAAAATAATAGTGACAACTCCGATGACGACATCCGAGTCAGAGAGGAACTTTTCCACCCTCAAAAGGATAAAGACTTTCACTCGCAACACCATGGGACAGCCGCGACTTAACGCATTGGCCATGCTTTCAATTGAAAGCCAGTTGATCCAGCAACTACAGGACTTCATCCCCAAAGTGATAGACACATTCTGTCAGAGGAAGGACCGCCGTGCCGCTTTTCTTTTCAAGTGAGCCTTCAGCTTTGGTAAGTTCATTTATGTCATATATTTTGTTGATCTTCTGTGTTTTTGCCTCTGCTGGATCGATTGATATTGTGACCTCGATGATGAGTGTCTGTGTTTTCCTTATATTTACAGTCTATGGTGTTTTAATGCTAAAGCATTACGGTTGTTGTTATTGTTAAGAATTACTTTGTGATGGTGACCTTTACTCCATGTATGAAGGTGCATTACTATGACATCCCCACGCTGTGTACGTAAATGTATGCGCTCACAGTGTTGCTCCTGTGGGTCTTCAGTATGTAATTTGACACTCCACCTCTCTCTCTCCTCCCCCCCTCTCTCTGTCTCCCCCTCTCTCTCTCCTCCCTCTCTCTGTCCCCCCCCTCTCTCTCTCTCTCTCTCTCTCTCTCCCCCGACCTCTTTCTGCCCCCCCAGTTTTGTACACCTAGAAACGCCACTGACCAGGTGGAAGAGAGCTCTCTCCTGAGAGACTGAGAGGCTCAGATTACCTCAGCTCAGTGAGGTAACGGCTGTTAGAAATTAAAATCAATGTTTGATAGCATAATGTAGCTTAAACATACCGTCAGTTTAAATGCTATTTTATTCTGGAAAAAAACGGAAGTTCTCAATACCAAGCTTTTATTCTGAAAATCCTTCATCTCCGGTTAGCATTTAGCATGTGGCTAATATACCATTTCCTATAGATGTGAATTGAGCAGCGAAATGACATGGAGTGATGAAACCTACTGATTTAACACTACAACTAATTGAACCAAGAGATTATTATTGCTGAATATTAAATGAAGGTACAGTTTATTTGAATACGTTATTGTTTGCAGACGTGGGTAGCATGTGACAACATCCGGAACTACCGGAACCAAAATGCTGTGAAGTATTTCCTGTATTTTTTAGAGTGTTGATTTCAGCATTTGAAATGTATTTAGATGAAAAGTCATGAAATAAATTAGGAGGAGAAGAGGCGTGTCTAGTTATACAATGAATGTAAAATGTCGAAATCCTCCGTTTAACGCAATATCGGACACAGAAGAACGAGGGGGAAGTCTCCTACGTCACCACAGCCCCTAGAGAGGAGGAGCAAACAGCCAGCAAGCGGGAAGGACGGCCGACCACTGCGAGAGGAAGCTGCAGCCTTTCTCTCCTCACTGAACAATCTTCTGCTTGTAACATTACCGCGCCTTTTTATTAATTAAAGTACCCATTTGAAACTACTCAGACTCGATTTAGTCTCCTTTTTAAATCTTCTCTCCTGGACGCGAGAATAAGGAACACAGTTATCAAGGCACACCTTGATATGATCATTATAGCTATAACAAAATAAGAGATGAAAAACAGGTATAAAATACTATATGACAGTAACGAAAAAGTTGTTAAAAATAACAAGAATAAAGTTTGAAAGGAGAGTCCATCCATCCATCCATCTTCTCCCGCTTATCCGTGGTCGGGTCGCGGGGGTAGCAGTTCCAGCAGAGAGCCCCAAACTTTCTTTCCCCTCATCAACCAGCTCTGACTGGGGGGTCCCAAGGCGCTCCCAGGCCAGCGAAGAGATATAATCCCTCCACCTGGTCCTAGGTCTACCCCTTGGTCTCTTCCCAGCTGGACGTGCCTCGAACACCTCCCTAGGGAGGAGCCCAGGTGGCATCCTAACTAGGTGCCCGAACCACCTCAACTGGCTCCTTTCGACGCAAAGGAGGAGCGGCTCAACTCCGAGTCCCTCCCTGATGACCGAACTTCTCACCTTATCCCTAAGGGAGACACCAGCCACCCTGCGGAGAAAACCCATCTCGGCCGCTTGTATCCGCGATCTCGTTCTTTCGGTCATGACCCATCCTTCATGACCATAGGTGAGGGTAGGAACCAAAATGGCCCGGTAGACAGAGAGCTTTGCCTTCTGGCTCAGCTCCCTTTTCGTCACAACGGTGCGGTAAAGCGACTGCAGTACCGCTCCCGCTGCTCCGATTCTCCGGCCCATCTCACGCTCCATTGTTCCCTCACTCGAGAACAAGACCCCGAGATACTTGAACTCCTTCACTTGGGGTAAGGACTCATTCCCTGCTTGAAGTGGACAGTCCATCGGTTTCCTGCTGAGAACCATGGCCTCAGATTTGGAGGTGCTGATCCTCATCCCAGCCGCTTCACACTCGGTTGCGAACCGATCCAGTGAGTGCTGAAGGTCGCAGACCGATGAAGCCATTAGAACCACATCATCTGCAAAAAGCAGTGGTGCAATCCTTAGTCCACCGAACTGCAGACCCCCTCCCCCATGACTACGCCTCGAAATCCGATCCATGTATATTACAAACAGGATTGGTGACAAAGCGCAGCCCTGGCGGAGGCCAACCCTCACCGGAAATGGGTCCGACTTACTGCCGAGGACCCGGACACAGCTCTCGCTTTGGGAGTACAGAGATTGGATGGCCCTGAGTAGAGACCCCCCTCACCCCATACTCCCGCAGCACCTCCCACAGTAACTCCCTGGGAACTCGGTCATACGCCTTCTCCAAGTCTACAAAACACATGTAGACCGGATAAGCGTACTCCCAGGCCCCCTCCAGGATCCTTGCGAGAGTAAAAAGCTGATCCGTCGTTCCACGACCAGGACGGAATCCGCATTGTTCCTCCTCTATCTGAGGTTCGACAATCGGCCTGACCCTCCTTTCGAGTACCTTAGAGTAAACTTTCCCGGGGAGGCTGAGTAGTGTGATGCCTCTGTAATTGGCACACACCCTCTGATCCCCCTTTTTAAAAAGGGGGACCACCACCCCGGTCCTGCCACTCCTTCGGTACCGTTTCCGACTTCCACGCAACGTTGATGAGACGTGTCAACCATGACAGTCCCTCAACACCCAGAGCCTTCAGCATTTCCGGGCGGATCTCATCCACCCCCGGGGCTTTGCCACTGTGGAGTTGTTTGACGACCTCAGTGACCTCCCCCCGGGAGATTGGTGTTGATCCCCCGTCATACTCCAGCTCTGCCTCTAACATAGAGGGCGGAGTTGTCGGGTTCAGGAGTTCCTCAAAGTGTTCCTTCCAACGCCCCTAACACTCCATCAGTTGAGGTCAACACGTCCCATCCTTACTGTACACAGCTTGGATGGTTCCCTGCTTCCCCCCTCCTGAGGTGTCGGACAGTTTTCCAGAACAACTTTGGTGCCGCCCGAAAGTCCTTCTCCATGTCTTCTCCGAACTTCTCCCACACCCGCTGCTTTGCCTCGGCCACGGATGAGGCTGCTGCCCTTCGGGCCTGTCGGTACCTTGCAACTGCCTCGGGAGTCCCCCGGGATAACAAATCCCTGAAGGCCTCCTTCTTCAGTCGGACGGCTTCCCTGACCACCGGTGTCCACCAGGAGGTTCGAGGGTTACCGCCCCTTGAGGAGAGTGATTTGTAAAATATCCATAAAGAAAAAGAAATCTGCTTACAGTTCTGTTTCATATGTGTGTTGAGAGATGTATCCATAGATCTCCTAATGTTGTGCTCAAAGTGCACCAGATTGATGCTTTTAACTTCAACATTTAAAAAAAAAATCTTCCCTGGGGCAAAAGGTTCCCCACCCCTGCTGTAAATAATAATAAAAACCCTTAATTTATAACTTAACATCTCTGTCTCCTATTGATCTGAGTATATTAAGTTAATTGAAGCATTATAGCACAGGCCTTTGTCAGATGGTATATTACGCTGTTTTCTTTCTGCTTCGAATAGTTCTCTCTTTTTTCACCATACGTGTGTTTGCATCCCTGATATATGTATCCCTCATTGTACATGATAAACATTTTAAAGTAACAATTCTGCTTTTTCTTTGCATTTTACTCAGAAATCTAAGGTTAACAGTTAGCTTTGACTCAGAAAGCGAAAGCTATGCTAGCCTCGCATGCTAACGTTAACACTGAATCCCATTATTCTCTATTTTTTGCTCAGTTTATTCTTATATCATAATTGAACACCCAGCGAGCCATTGGCAGCTCTCAGTGCTGTGTTTGTTCTACGTTATGCATGTTTGCCCTTTCTCTGAAGCGAGGGTCTAAAGTAGAGAGGTGTTATTATTTATGCAGCGCTGATATCGGACTTCATTTATAGAAAGGAGGAAGGCTAGCTAGCCTCCGTTAGCTGTCATATAAACAAATAACATAAAAAGTCTGGTAAAACTTTGACTTATTTATTGAGTCCTGCTACATCAAGACAAGAAATAAACTCACTGTAAATATAAGGAATCTGTGTGCAAAAAAACATGGTAAATAATGTACGCTAACGGTGCAAAAAGTGCATAATTCTGGATCAGTAAGGCACATAAAGTATTAAAGATATTTGGTAAGTAGTGGTTTTGTGGCTTTCTCTTACAGATCAGTCTTTTATTTTCTATTTAACTTGTGTATACTTCTTTTGTCCTTGTAGCAAAAGTCAGAAAGTCACGAAGGACCTCCTTTTTGATGGAAAGCTTCGAAACAACTCGTTAAAATGAGATGTGAGAAAGTAGAAGGTCAGGTAGATTCATTGGGAAGAAGCCCTGAGGAGGACTATTACTCTTACAAGTGTGATTTCAGCACCACGAAAAACTAAGATGGCTTTTGGTTTATAGATATTTCCTCGGCATTAAAGCCTTTTAGATTTATATGCATTAGATGTCTTGATAGTGAGAGCAACGTGTGTTTTTAGAGGCTCTTTATTTGATTTGGTTCACAAATGACTGCAGCAAAGTTTGTTTCTGATTTTATTTTAGCTCCTTACATCTCCTCCTGGTTTATGGGGATTTGTGAAATCACTGCCGGGCAAAAAAACTAAAACAAGAGTGTGTGTGTGTGTGTGTGTGTGTGTGTGTGTGTGTGTGTGTGTGTGTGTGTGTGTGTGTGTGTGTGTATGTATGTGTGTGTGTGTGTGTGTGTGTGTGTGTGTGTGTGTGTGTGTGTCTTTAAGATTTCATATTCACAGTGTGGAGAAAGATTTACATGACAGAACGACAGAGAACAGAAAGAATATACTCTCCTCAGAGCAGAACTGACACCAATCTGTCAGACATCACGCACACACACACACACACACACACACACACACACACACACACACACACACACACACACACACACACACACACACACACACACACACACACACACACACACACACACACATACACACACACACACACACACACACACACACACACACACACACACACACACGAAGATAAAGGAGGAGGAGGAGGACGAGACAAATGGAGAGTGTCAATCTCAAGACAAATTATGTGAGTTGTTTTACTGCAATACTATCTCAAATTCAAATAACTTTATCGACAAAGCACTGTTGGCAGAGTAAGTCTGTTTCATAACTGTAAGTGTAAAAAGCACTCCAAATAAGAGGACAAATATATATATAAATATCGGGGTGAACAGTTCCTTTAAAGTCATGTTCAAGTCCATTAAATCCTCCTATATAAATCATTATCTCTGGTGACGTTGCAGAGAGGAGTTCAAAGCAACTGAAAATAGACATTTCAATTACGCATAGAAATAAGACGGCACATATATGGAAACAAATATATAATTCTTCTCTCTAAATGTAGATGGGAATTAGGTTAAATGCAAAATGAGAGCGAGGAGTTATTTATGTGCTTGTTGTTTTAAGGGTGTGTGCACACGTCTGATCTTCTGCGTGTCACTGTGTTGTCGACATGACGCTTTTTGGTTTTATTTTCATGCTTTCTCTGTTGGTTTATGGGAACAAAGCATCACAGGATCAGCAGGGGGTCTGAACACGGAGGCCTTTCATCCCCTGGTTTCCTTTCTCTATCTTTTGTCCTCCACAAAACATCTGATGACAACAAGTGTGACCAACCCAGTCTCACAAAAAAACGTGTAATAACTACGTTGGTCCACAACGTAGGACGTAGTATTTCTACAAAAACGCCTCTGAAATTGTAAGATCCCTACGTTTTTTTTCACCATTCATTCCAATGGCTGGCGTCTATGTCACGTGATCTTCACATTTCTCCCTGCAGGAAAAAAAAACATGGCCGAACTTCGTTTTATTCTCGGTGGAAAATGCCTATTTTAAAGTTAGTTTGGCCATTAAAATGCGTTTTGATGTCATTTGATGCGAGAAATATGAGTTGTTATTTCAGATTATGTGTGCAGTGGATGTACATGATCTTTAGTTTGCTAGTTATTACGAAGATTACTTCAGGAAATTGTGTATACAACGTTTTCATTGTTACCAAGGTGGTTGCTAGGGACGCTGCTATCGATATTATTTCTGTTATGTTGTGTAACAGTTTAATGGTGTTATCTTTATTGCTACCCCCTTCCCCGTCAATGTATAGTGTTGGTCCACAGCGCAAACGTATTAGTTTAACAAAATCTGCATCTAAAATGGTGGCATAGATATTTTCCCCTGTGCAATTCTCCAACCCAGTCTCACATCTCACATCACATCGTCATAAACAAATACCGGAAACAGACCGAAAACACTTTATTCCGAGTGTGCTTGCTTTTCTCTTTGGAAGTCATCACATAACGGCATTGTAATACACAGTTCGGCTGCATTAAATATTACATATCTGCCGTAGTTCTGTATTTATAGAGCCCTGATGAGAAGACTTCTGGACAAACATGAGGAACTGAATACGTGACGTGGATCATAAATATATCAGCAATTAAACAACATCTTACATTTCTTTTTCTGCGGGGAGAAATGTGAAGATCACGTGACATAGACGCCAGCCATTGGAATGAATGGTGAAAAGATCTTACAATTTCAGAAGCGTTTTTGTAGAAATACTACGTCCTACGTTGTGGACCAACGTCGTTATTAAACGTTTTTTATGAGACTGGGTTGGTGTTACAGGTCTGCAGTGAAACTCTTCTTCACAGGTGTATGTAATGTCTCTACTTTAAAGAGTCCCCTCCTGCTGATGTTCAGGTGTATCAGTATGTATTGTCTCTACTTTAAAGAGTCCTCTCCTGCTGATGTTCAGGTGTATATCAGTATGTAATGTCTCTACTTTAAAGAGTCCTCTCCTGCTGATGTTCAGGTGTGTATCAGTATGTAGTGTCTCTACTTTAAAGAGTCCTCTCCTGCTGATGTTCAGGTGTATATCAGTATGTAGTGTCTCTACTTTAAAGAGTCCTCTCCTGCTGATGTTCAGGTGTATATCAGTATGTAGTGTCTCTACTTTAAAGAGTCCTCTCCTGCTGATGTTCAGGTGTATATCAGTATGTAGTGTCTCTACTTTAAAGAGTCCTCTCCTGCTGATGTTCAGGTGTATATCAGTATGTAGTGTCTCTACTTTAAAGAGTCCTCTCCTGCTGATGTTCAAGTGTATATCAGTATGTATTGTCTCTACTTTAAAGAGTCCTCTCCTGCTGATGTTCAGGTGTATATCAGTATGTAATGTCTCTACTTTAAAGAGTCCTCTCCTGCTGATGTTCAGGTGTATATCAGTATGTAGTGTCTCTACTTTAAAGAGTCCTCTCCTGCTGATGTTCAGGTGTGTATCAGTATGTAGGGTCTCTACTTTAAAGAGTCCTCTCAAAGAGTCCTCTCCTGCTGATGTTCAGGTGTATATCAGTATGTAGTGTCTCTACTTTAAAGAGTCCTCTCCTGCTGATGTTCAGGTGTATATCAGTATGTAGTGTCTCTACTTTAAAGAGTCCTCTCCTGCTGATATTCAGGTGTGTATCAGTATGTAGTGTCTCTACTTTAAAGAGTCCTCTCCTGCTGATGTTCAGGTGGATATCAGTATGTAGGGTCTCTACTTTAAAGAGTCCTCTCCTGCTGATGTTCAGGTGTATATCAGTATGTAGTGTCTCTACTTTAAAGAGTCCTCTCCTGCTGATGTTCAGGTGTATATCAGTATGCAGTGTCTCTACTTTAAAGAGTCCTCTCCTGCTGATGTTCAGGTGTATATCAGTATGTAGTGTCTCTACTTTAAAGAGTCCTCTCCTGCTGATGTTCAGGTGTATATCAGTATGTAGTGTCTCTACTTTAAAGAGTCCTCTCCTGCTGATGTTCAGGTGTATATCAGTATGTAGTGTCTCTACTTTAAAGAGTCCTCTCCTGCTGATGTTCAGGTGTATATCAGTATGTAGTGTCTCTACTTTAAAGAGTCCTCTCCTGCTGATGTTCAGGTGTATATCAGTATGTAGTGTCTCTACTTTAAAGAGTCCTCTCCTGCTGATGTTCAGGTGTATATCAGTATGTGGTGTCTCTACATGTCTCCATGCTTTAATGTTCAAAAAGCTCTTTATTTTTCTCATGCTGCCTGTGCTGCAGCACCTCTTTTCACCCTCTGTCTGAAACCAGAGCCCAGTCTGCTCTGAGTGTTCCGTTGTGATGTCACTATGTTCCTTAACTTAGGGATGTTAGCCTTTGCAGACCGTTTACATGCACTAAAACCTATAGAACACACTACAGGGAAGGGAAACCCCCCAAAAAGCAGAATAGGGCCTCTTTAAACTTGTCTTCAGATGCCATTAAAAAATGTTTTACTTCAACAGTTTTGGCTCTTTAATGTGTCTATCTGTCCTCGGCATGAAGGGTTAAAGATTAGACCTTTCTAAGGAAGGAAGCCTGACAGACGAAACAGAGGGCTCTTAAAACATTGGGGTTTCTGTTTTGAGGATATAAGATGATTGACAGACAGATATACGCAGACAGACGCTCTTTCACGGATTCAAAGTGTCCATCAGACCTTCCTGTGCTGAGAAGTGATGCAACGAGCAGAAATAGCACACACCCGACACACACACACACACACTTTCATACTGTATGTGCAGGAATTCAGTTAGTGACAAGTATAGGGTGTGTTCCTCTGCAAACACACCAACACACACCTTTAACCTGTGAGACACACACACTAAAGGTAGGAAGGAAGAACAATAACCAGTTTTTCTCTGCAGGATTTCTTTGTCTGTTAGTCTGCCGTATTTTCAGTTTGATGCATTGCGTCTGTTTGAGTAAAACATGTGAAGAATCTCATCTGTGTCACATGTAACTGCTCTCAACATCTCAAAGGCTGCGAACCATTGAAATGTTTTACACTAACCGTCATAAAACTCAGGTATTGTGACACAAAAGCTATATTTACCTTTAGAAAATGCACCTTTTCTTTGCTATAAATGTCATTTCTGAATCAAAGGATGCTTATGTTCTCGGGTAGTTCAACTTTTCTCTCAGCCAATGATGAAGGAAGTCTTTTATATTTAAAGTGGACCTATCATGCTATATTTGAAAAAATATATTGTAGGGCCATACCTACATAAAACCTTTCTGTGAAGTTTTTTTTTCAAAATACCAAACAGTTCACCCATTGTAGTCATGCCTCATACTGCTCATACCCCTCTTTTGAAGCCCTGTTAGATAAACGCAGATTTTGGGTCCTTAGCTTGAAAAAAATAAATAAGAGGAGGCGGAGCTAATGCCTGATCAGAATTCTACCGGAGATAAAGTTACATTTGGTTGTGATAAAACGCCATCCTGTTCTAAACCACGTCAAGGATTATTTCTGAAACAGTATGGAGCTCAAATGCTTTTTCTCTTGTGGGTTTATCACAAGGTGAGTTCCTTTTTTATTTCCTGCTTTTTATACACATGTGCTCTCCAGTACAGGTTAGCTCTGAGTATTAGCGAGGCTAATGTAAACAAAGACGTCCAAAACACGTCAGGCATTGTTTCTGAGAGCAACTTTCTGTGGGTCCACCGACGTCACCTCGGATGGAAATCTGTATCCGCTCGTTGTTCACCCGTTTTTAAACGATTTGGGTACGGAGGAAAAGAGAGAGGGTTTTATTTTCTGACGCTGCGTGAGTTCCCTGACACATCGGGGACACACGTTGATTAATAAAAGACATCACAAAGTGCATTTTGCATGATAGGTCCCCTTTAACTTAGAGGAATATTTCACTCATAAAACCATCCTTAGTAACTCATTAAATCACCACTATCATTTCTTTAAGAGAACGTTTTTACCACCATATTTTATAAAGTCATTTAAACATCCATTTACAAATTGTTACTCAACTCTGTTAGAATAACCCAAGCCTCATTCATCCAGCCGTGTACTCTTTAAAAACACATGACGTTTTACTAACAAAATTATATTTAAAAAGCCAAATTTGCTAATTGCTAATATCCGCATGGAAGAGAGGTGTAAGACAGTTCATGCCAAAATGATTTAAATGTTACGTTTTATTTAGAAAATGTATCAAGACTCTTAATTATATTTGAATAGTTTTAATAGTTCCCTGAATTTAATTTTCTCGTCAAGTAGTTTAAGATCCGTACGTATTAGACTTGGAGTACGAGGTGTGTTACATTTTTGCCAATTACATTTGGGGTTGTTTGTAGTAAATGCCAGAATACTGTAGTTAGTTACAGATAGTTCTTAACCAAAACGAATGAGATCATATTCAATTATACAGGCCGCAAATAAACTCTCTACAACATCAGTCAGCAACGAGTACATGTCTCATCTCAGTGGCTTTAAAGGTCACCTATTATGCTATTTTTAGGCATATATCATAGGTCTCAGATATATACAAATGTATGTATGTACATGTCTATGAAGTGTTTTGCTCCAAACACCAAACAGATCATTCTAGCCACGCCTCATATCCCTCTATTTCACTTCCTGTTTCTAAAGTGCTGATTTGGGTATAAAGCTTTAAAGAGGAGGGGTCTGAGCTCATGCGGGACCCGGCAGCTACTGTCTAAACTAAATGCTGCCGTGATGAAACGCCATATCATGGATTATCAAGGATTCTCTCTGAAACAGTCTGGAGCTCAAAGGCTTTCTCTCTTGCCGGTTATACCACAAGGTGAGTTCCTTTTTACTTCCTGCTTCTTCACACACATGCTCTCCAGTACAGGTTAGCTCTGAGTGTTAGCGATGCTAATGTAAACACCGACCATATTACGTCCAAAACAGTCGGGCAACGTTTCTGATAGCAACGTTTCTGATTGGGCCGTGGGTCCACATTTCAGATATTACGTCATATCGGACGCAAATCTGGATCAGCTCCGTTGTTCCTCCGTTTTTAGAGATTTGGGTACGGAGGAAAAGAGAGAGGGTTTTATTTTCTGACGCTGCGTGAGTTCTCCGACACACCGGGGACATATGGTGATGTAGAGAAGACATCACAAAGTGCATTTTGCATGATAGGAGACCTTTAAAAAACTTTTGGATGAAGAGTCCTCCTGTGAGGCAGCTCTGCCCTCCAGGCCGCTCCTGATCTATCGTTCATAAAAAATAAATGAGTGTGAGACATCCGTCCGGCTCTCTGCAGGCGACGGGAAATGAAACGTCCGGAACATTAACACGACCTTCAGAAGGACTGCAGCGGGAATCTGTCCGCACAGAAGACAGCGCCGCGGGGCAGAAGGATTATCAATAACCAACGGAGAAGATCCAGGTGGCACACACACACACACACACACACACACACACACACACACACACACACACACACACACACACACACACACACACACACACACACACACACACACACAGAGAGCAACATTCGACACGGTGAATCATCAGATCCTCCTTTGCACTCTCCAAGAACTTGGAGTTTCAGGGTCTGCACTTTCCCTCCTCACCTCATACCTGAAAGACCATACCTACAGGGTAACTTGGAGAGGGTCCGAGTCCGACCCTTGTCAATTAACTACAGGGGTCCCTCAGGGCTCTGTCCTCGGTCCCCTCCTCTTCTCCCTGTACACAAACTCGCTCGGATCTGTCATTAGCCCGCATGGTTTTTCATACCATTGCTACGCTGACGACACTCAATGAATTGTGTATTTGTGTATACACTCTTTACAACAGTGGTCGCCAACCAGTCGCGAGTGTGGTGCGGGTAGATCACGGACCGTTAAAAAAAAAGTAACAAAAGTAAGAAAAATTAAATTAAAATAATAATGTTTGAAAAATACGTTTTTAGATGTAAACCTATCATCCACCACCCCGTTAGCAGGTGCCACTTGATTGACGTATATTTGAGACACCTCAATAATATAATACATTAACCGTGCTTTACGTGAAGCTCATCATGACACAAGAGAGGACGGCAGGACTGCAATTTCCCGTGTTCAGTGAATGCAACAGAGGCAAGTCACCAGACCAATCAGAGAGTTGCATGGAAATACACGTGTGCTTGTGTCATTCAAACTCGGCTCTGTGTGTGTGTGGCAATAGCACATTTAGTGTGATAGAGAGAGAGAGGAGAGGGGAGAGGAGAGAGGGAGAGAGAGAGAGAGAGGGAGAGAGAAGGAGAGAGGGAGAGAGAGAGGGAGAGAGAGAGGGAGAGAGAGGGGGGAGAGAGGGAGAGAGAGAGGGAGAGAGGGAGAGAGAGAGAGAGGGAGAGAGAGAGGGAGAGAGAGAGGGAGAGAGATGGGACCGGTGCTAGCGGGGACCGTGATGTTAGCATCTGGTTAGCTAGCTGCCACTAACGGACATAAGGAGCTGTTTTCCACAACAAGCTGGAGGAGAGTCCTCCCCTGTCAGACTGAGGGGCTCAGGTGAGCTAAAGGACTCTCTGAGTGTTTAGAACGGTTTTGTCACAGATTATTGAAAAGATTATTTCCGCGGCACACCTTCATGTGATCATTATAGTTATACAAACAATAAGAGAATACATGAAAAACAGGTATGACATACTATATGGCAGTAAAACAAGAATACAGTTTGAAAGGAGAGTGATTTGTAAAATATCCATAAAGAAAAAGAACATCTGTTTACAGTTCTGTTTCATCTGGGTGTTGAGAGAGGTATCCATAGATCTCTTCATGTTGCTCTCAAAGTGCACCAGATTGATGCTTTCAACTTCAATATTTAAAAACAATCTTCCCGGGGGAGCATCCCCCCAGACCCCCTAGAGGAGGTTAGGACCTAGAGGAGGTGGGGACCCCCCTAGAGGAGGTGAGGTCCCTCCCCCACTCATAAAAAATAGCACTTTACCCCTGCCTATATGCTGTGAGCTGATTATGGAGCCTTCATTGTAACAGTCATTCAGATGCAATTAGCCTTAGATTAAAAGGCCTCAAATTGGAAGCACTGTCTGGGCCGTCTTTTTCACTCAATTCTGCAATAGGTAGATCTCGCCTTTCACCTAGGCCGAGATCGGTGATCTTGGGCTTAAAAAGGTTGGTGACCACTGCTTTACAACATCAGGAGGATACGTCCCCTCCTGACTCAGAAAGCGACTCAGGTTCTGGTCCAGGCTCTCGTCATCTCACGCCTAGACTACTGCAACTCCCTCCTGGCTGGTCTACCTGCATGTGCCATCCGACCTCTGCAGCTCATCCAGAATGCAGCGGCTCGTCTGGTCTTCAACCTTCCTAAATGTTCCCACACCACTCCGCTCCTCCGCTCCCTTCACTGGCTTCCGGTAACTGCTAGAATCCACTTCAAGACACTGGTACTTGCGTACCATGCTGTGAATGGATCTGGCCCTTCCTACATCCAGGACATGGTTAAACCGTACACCCCAGCGCGTGCACTCCGCTCTGCATCAGCCAAACGGCTCGCTGCACCCTCGCTGCGAGGGGGACCCAAGTTCCCATCAGCAAAAACATGTGGGTTTGCTGTCCTGGCTCCAAAATGGTGGAATGAGCTCCCCATTGATAGCAGATAGCTTGCAAACCTTCCAGCGCAGACTGAAAACTCATCTCTTTCGACTCCATAACAAGTGATAGAATGAAAAAAAATAAAAGGTGCAAATCCTATGTTCAACTGTATGCACTGTCACACTATACTATATTATTATACATGAACACCTTATAATACATCCCATATTATATAATAAAGTACCGTATTATAATCTGTATTTTGTTATATTGAGTCTTTAACATTACTAGTACCATAATTTAATCATGATGTCGAGTTGCTATTTTTATTCTATTCTTATTTTAGTTTATTCACTTCTTACTCTTTTATTTCTTCCACTTTCAATCTGAATGAATTTCTCTCTTTGTGCTACAACTGGATTTCCCTAAAGGGGATTAAAAAACAAACCAGTTATCTCGTGTTATCTGAATAAAACATCGTGCACTCGTGTGACGCGGTTTCATTTTAGGAGAGGTTTGTAGAATGGGAGCTATTTGATGAATATCTTGACATAAACCCATTTGTTTTTATGCATATTCTCAATATGTGAAAAAGTGAAAACAACAGCATACATTTGAATAAAAGTAAATATTGTAAAAGTATGTTTTAACGCTCAACTGAGGAAGAAACGTTTTTACATTGATAAAACAAAATGCAACAGAAAAATCTCAAATAACTTTATTTCATTCATTATTTCAAAAGTGTTTTAGTATCCGAAATAACAAAACAAAACACTCGCAATTATCTTTTATGGGAAGTCAGTAGAAAAAATGCATTATTTGTATTTTCTTTTGCACATTTTCTAGAAATTTGGATGGAAATACTTCACTTAAAACTCTTTTCACACTTTCTCACATCATTGACTTATTTGACGATACTTCTTACACTACTACAGACAACAGGAAGCACAATTTACACTCTTGTTTAGAAATATCAATAAAATATATTCCTGTAAAAAAAACATCCAATACAGAAATACAGATGTTCACAAAACGTCCTTACATGTTCCTCTCCAAAGTGAGTATGTACATATTTTCGTTTGTAGGCAAAGACGCCTTCCTCTGTAGTTTAATTTTGAATATTTATGCTTCGTATGGTTAAACTGTGTTGGCGTTTTACACGTTGTCCTTTTCATTCCCTCTTGTTTTTTTATGTGGTGTCTAATAGTCGTCCATCCAAAAAAATTATATTTGAATTTAAATGAGAGAGAGTCTGACTGACAGACAGGAAACGTTACGCTGTGATTTCCCTGCAGGCTGTTTTTACATTCAACTGTGTTCAACCAACAACATTCACACAACATAAATTATTCATTGCATCCACAAACTGTGTGTGAATACGTGTGTGTGTGTGTGTGTGTGTGTGTGTGTGTGTGTGTGCATGCATGTGTGCGTGCGTGTGTGTGGTGTGTGTGCGTGTGTGTGTGGATTCTGAACTAATATGTCATTTACACGGCTGGCTTTAGCGCTGCTCACTGTTCGATCCATTCTTCTTTTATGTGCAGATTTAAAAACAGCAGTGAATATAAAGTAAACACAGAACCAGTAAAACATAATTGTCTAAAGGCAAGAAACGCTTTATTTGATCATTTTAGTGAGCAACTAAATGCTACAGACATGCAGTATTTAGTGTGAGGTGATGAAAATGCATTGTGGCATAGAACTTATAACACGAAATACACGCTGCATATGCAATATTTAGACATTTTTCTGTTAGAATATGTAAGACTGTTTAAATGTTAATGTGTGTTGGTAGTGGAGTCCTACTGGGAGACATAGAAGCTGCACATTAAGATACATGTCTACTTTGCTCATAATTAAATCATAAATGACATACTCAAATAACAATTAAGTCATAAAGCCGGCACAATAGAAACCGTGGAGAGAATAATGTTCAGACGGCGGGTCGCTTATTAAAGGAATGGTATGCTCATGACACTCATTTAATTTTTTTTTATCATCCGATAAAACAGACCAGTCTCTGCCAGTCTCTCTCTCTTTTTTTTTTAATCCGATGACATTATCAGTGATTTTAAACTGATTAATTACCGAAATAACATCAACACTGTGGGCGGCGCCATTTTACCGGACGTGACGTAAACCATGCGTTTGGTTTCGAGGACACGTTGATGTTCATGTTATTTACTGTAGTTACTCTCTTCAAATATGCCTCATTGTATCGCGAAACATTGCCACAATTCTGATAGGAACAATCCACGGAATGCTCGGTTCCATCTGTTGCCAAAAGGTAAGCGTAGGAAGTACGTTCGGAGGCAGTGGCTAGCGAAATGCGGCCGGCCCGAACCGAAAGATCCACAGGCGCATGTATGCAGCGAACATTTCAAGTTTCCGGACGACTACTCTGAGAGTATGATCAAACATAACATGGGATTTATTGAACAACCATTACTTAATGGAGATGCAGTACCATCGGTCTTTCTGGTGTCATCACCGACCAGGACACCAGTTCGGCCAGTTGAGAAATCGCCCTCTGCAAGTGTGAAGCGACGGAGGACCAGAAGTAGTGCTCGGAGTAAGAATAAGGTATGTTATAGCGCATTTCCATGGCAGCGGGTAGCCCCGTTTAAACGTCCTTTATCGTCCAGGCCAGGCCAGTTTTTGGTGGCCTTTCCATATAGCGTAGTACCGGCTAGTGGGTATTTCCCCCCAGTTTTCCCGGCCCCATAAAATCGTGGTTCTAGGGCCAGGGACAACGAGGCTGAGTATGCTAAACTAGAGAGGGAATCGCTAGCAAGGGTGGTACTACATGCATACATATCTAGTAATCAAAATCATTGTATCTACTAAGTAGTACTAAGTAGGCTCGAACCTGTATGGCTGAATTCCCCCTTCCAATCTCTTCATATTGCTCAAAACTTCGCCATGTTTTCGTGTGTTTACCATAGACTGTATATGGTGTTTACGAAGTGAACGCATGGATGACGTCACGACCATCACGTGACTACTGAAAATGGGCAAAATGGCAGCGGCCTGACGGAATATACAGGTTTTGATAAAAAAAGAGCTATACAATCATTATTTACCGGGGAATATCGCTGATTTCTTCAGGGTATGGTTTAAACATAATGTTTCACTAAATACTGACGTTTTGATTAATTATCTAATGAGTGGAGCATTCCTTTAAACATTGCAGCCGTTACGTGTTAAACAGTTTCTGTTACTTAGAATGTTAGTATGTTATTTGCTTTGTAGGATTATAGTGACAATGACTCGTGAAAAGTTTTACAAAATAAAGTTCACAGACACTAAACAACCCCAAAGGAACAAACATACAAAACAGCGAGGTAACATGACCATGAAGACACAGAAAATGACCTCGAAATGACAACAATGAGACATCTAATGACAAAAACGTAGGTAACAGGGTGACTACAAAGAGGCAAGGAATAACTATAAAAACAAACACAGAGAAACACAAAAAGACCACAAAGACACATGAAATTAACAAAAACTTAATTTCGAGAACACAATTTAAATCAAGACTTTTAAAGGGCCCATTGCATGCTTTTCCGGTTATTACCCGTCTCCTTGTGTGTTATGAAGGTGTCCATGCATGTAAACAGTCTGCAAAGTCAAAACCCCTCAAAGTACACCCTGTAGGGAGTAAAACTCTAAAACAGAAAAGACCTCCCCCAAAAGCCTCGTTGGAGATTTCTCAGTTTCCATTGTTTACCCAATGTTTCAAAGCTCTATCCAGTCATGTCGCGGAGGGTCTGTTGCCTGTCTTGTGTGGAGAAATCCACAATGTTTGCAGTACCGAAGGCAGAACCACGACGAAGTCAGTGGTTGACATTCCTTTTTAACACTGTTCCAGCTGATTTACCAGCCGGTACTGTTGTGTGTGCGCGGCATTTCACGGACCAAAGCTTTAAAAACGTAACAATGTTTAGCTTCGGACTTGCAAAGCTGATATTGGAGGACGATGCTATTCCTACTTTGTTTGGACCAGCGGGAGATTCGGGTACACAACCTGTAAGTATTCATTGTGGTTTGTGTATTTATTCTGTTTAAAACAAACAATGTATCTACCACGACTGTGTAAATGCTATGCTATGCTAATGCTATGCTACCGAGGTAAACACGAGGGCTAACGAGCATTCCCAGACCTCAACACCGATGTTAGCACATGGCCTTACATGTATCTCATAGCAGGAGAATGTCTGCAAACACACACGAAATACTCATAGACAGTATACTCCGGGTGATTTAACCGTACGGTCAGTAATTACAGTTGCCGTTCGTGTATTCTACCGAGCTACCATTAATAAGCTAAGCTAGAAGCTCTAACCTAGAGATGTTATGAAAAACATTGTTTTCATGCCAGCTACAATGAATGACCGAACGTAACAGACTAACTGTATAATATTGCAATTGTAAGATGTTCTTGCTAAGCCTAGACTAGCTGTTCAACTGCATATTAGGTTAGCATATGTGTGGAATTTCCACCACACCCTTGAATGTTGTCCATCACAGCACGTCATTTCCACACTAGGGCTTGAATATTAACTTGTGCATGTGCTTTTTTTTATCAGGTTTGTCCAAGAAACTTCTGAAACTTACACAGAACAAGGACTGTGACACGAAGTTGAAGAGGTGGCTGCGCAGCATAAAAAGTCATGTCTACTGGAGTGTGACGAGCACACATCCTGTAGGAGCCGCAAGCGATGCAAATAAACCTTACCTAAAAGGTGGTAAGTTCAATATTTCACTTCCTTCATAAGATCAACAATATAGAATGTAAATATAACATTGTTGTTATGGCAAATTATTGTTGTAATGTTCTAATGTGCTGGTGATTTACCTAATGTCTTTGTCATTTTACTCAAGGCTCAATAACATTCGCCAGAGTTGAAACGATACTCCAACAAGAGAGTTCTCAAAGATGTGCTAAAGCTAAGCCATCACTATCAGACCTCATCCCTGGAGTCCTTCCACAACTTAATTCTGCGTTTTTCATTGAAATGTTGTGCAGGTAATACACTGTATACTTTATTCTTTAGCATCTTATAACACAGTCACTGTTTAGTGGCATGAGGGTTTTATTCTGTCATAAAACAAAGTCTCATTTTATTTTGCTATTCTATAGGTTGTGTCTAGCAGCAATGCATCACAACGAGAATGCTGGGCGTGACCAAGCGACAACTGCTGCAGGAAAACTTCAAATTGGCTTATCCAAAATCAAAGAGGGGAGAGTGTACGGTCAAGCCTGTTAAGAACGACCCTACATACAGTAAGTTGTGAAATATTTGTTTTTATTATTATTAACAGAACTTACATTTCAAATGATTAAAGATACAATGAATAATAAAAGTATTACATTAAATACAAAAAGTGAATAACAATAACAATTATTTATAAAATGCTTTCTTTTTCAGTCTGTGGATGAGCTGACGAGGCTTGTGTTTCACAAAGTCTTTCTGGACGAGCTGAAACGAATCCACGTCCCAGAGGACCTGTCAACTCAATTTGACAGGCCCCCCAAGGAGGAAATGATTGTCAGCCGTTTCTCCCGTTTCCCCCCAAAGGAGGTCGAAATCCTACATATTGTCCAGCCAGATCTGGAAACTCCTGGCGGATCCGGAGCACAACACACGACGGAATCACCACTCTGATGCCTCGCCCTAAATATCCCCAGCACCAGCTTACAAAGCTGCGATACGCAAGATATCGAAAACGCCTATCAGGAGAGGAATGGATGATGTACAGTGTATAAATGTACATCACACATTTTGTACATTTGTAAAAATAAAGTTTGATGGAATACTTAGTAGCCTTTCTTTCCTGAATTATTTGCTCCTATAACATATCATTCATATAGCAAACCATGATTTGATTTTTCATCAAACAGTAGTAGTTTATTACAGGTAACAATAACTTACTCTTCTTCCGTTTGTATTTGTCAAAGGTCCGAAACTGTATTTATAAATATGTGGAGATTCTGCAGGGTGTATGGGTTCAAGCAGTTAGGCTCTAGTCCTGGGTGGTCAACCATGCAGTTAATGGGTTCTGGAACTTGCAGCATGCGTGTTACAACCTATGAAGGTAAGATGTGTTACAAAACACGTTTAGCAATTAAACCAACTATGGGAAAGGTTTACAAAATAACATTCAATTACTAAGGAAGTAATAAAAGTGCATTAATAGATCTATTGACTTGAAAAATATGTATGCTGTATATCTTGGTATATGTGTGCTACTGTTGGTGTTTTCAGCTAGCTGCCGACATAATGTAACTAAGCTAGGCTACCTTTCTTATGCTATTGCAGCACACGTTTTCTCCGTCACTTGGCATCAAAGCGCAGTTTCCACAACGGCACCTAAATAAACAACAGTTGTAGGTACATCTGATGACATCTGAAATGTAAGACATATACTAGATAAAAACGTACCACAATGGACACTGTTTGGTCTGCTCTAGTGAATGGCGAGGCAAGACTCGCGATTTGGTCTATTCTAGGATCGAAAGGAGGTTCGAAATTGTATGCTCCCATACGCCATTGTTATGCTATATGTAAGCTATCTATTTATCTATATACACTATCTATCGATTCTCAAATCTAGTATTGCTATGTTGCTAAGTACCCGCTAAACCACTTTACGGCAGATGTCAACAGGGGCAGAGCCTCTCTGGTGGTTGACTAATCAGAACAGAGTGGCAGAGCTGACCAATCGGAGCACCCTGGACGCACAGGAGGGTGGGGGCAGGAACTCCATCGAGCCGTTTAGCACAGGGATGTGAAAACTCATACTTACAGAGATAATGTTATGAGAAACCAATCTGAGTTTGGAAAATGCCACAGTATTTTTTCTATTGTAATATCCTTCAACAATGGTATTATGATCAGTAGAAAGGACCATGCAATGGGACCTTTTAAGCGTTTCTGAACAAGCCAGAAAATAATTCATGAGTTGCTCGGACACGGGAAACAACTTTCTTTAAATGCAGATTGGAGTGGTGTTGAATATTTAAAGGTGTTCTTTTGAACTTCTTTATTTCCCAGAAACTGTCAAATTAAAGAGGTTTCCACCCGTTCCATCCATTTGTTTATCGTCATGTTAACTTTCTTTGGTTTGTTTTTAAAAAGCCAGCAAGATCTTGAAAACATTCCATGCTGTTTTGTTGTTCAGTTTCTTTTGGTCGAGACAACTTGAACCAAACTACTCTCTTAACCCTTTTCCACTTCAAACAAGAACAACTTCCCCAACACATTTCGACTCTTTATCGAACTCTCCATGTACAATCCTGTTCAAGCCCCCAAAACATAATCAGAGATGGTAGAGTACACACATCCTTTACTCAAGTAGAAGTACAGATACTCGTGTTTAAAAATACTCTGGTGAAAGTAGAAGTACTGACTAAACTTCTTTACTCAAGTCAAAGTAAAGAGGCTTTGAAATGTACTTCAGTAAAAAGTACCCATAACTAGCAGCTGTTTTAAAGAGTACCTGACCTCCCTTTATATTAATAGAACAATAATGTCATTGTTAGCTAATGAATGTTTCCATGCTGAACAACAGCAACATGACAACGTTTCCATTGGTCCTTCTTCTTTAGAGAAGACCAGGAAATGATGGATACACGGATCGTGTTCAAATCAATAGGCACACAATGACTCTAAAGAATAATGATCACGCATCAAACACACATTCAGACTAAAGGAACTGGCTGTTTTGGAAAATGAGAGAAGTAGAAAGTACAGGTATTTGTAGTTCAACATTGTAAGAAGTAGAAAGTACAGGTATTTGGGTTCAACATGTAAGAAGTAGAAAGTACAGGTATTTGAGTTCAACATGTAAGAAGTAGAAGTACAGGTATTTGAGTTCAACATGTAAGAAGTAGAAAGTACAGGTATTTGAGTTCAACAATGTAAGAAGTAGAAAGTACAGGTATTTGAGTCAACATGTAAGAAGTAAAAGTACAGGTATTGTGAGTTCAACATGTAAGAAGTAAAAGTACAGGTATTTGAGTTTCAACATGTAAGAAGTAGAAAGTACAGGTATTTGGGTTCAACATGTAAGAAGTAGAAAGTACAGGTATTTTGGGTTCAACATGTAAGAAGTAAGAAAGTACAGGTATTTGAGTTCAACATGTAAGAAGTAGAAAGTACAGGTATTTGAGTTCAACATGTAAGAAAGTAGAAAGTACAGGTATTTGAGTTCAACATGTGAGAAGTAGAAAGTACAGGTAATTTGAGTTCAACATGTAAGAAGTAGAAAGTTCAGGTATTTGAGTTCAAAAACAACCATGTTAAAGAAAGTAGAAGTACAGGTATTTGTAGTTCAACATGTGAGAAGTAGAAAGTTACAGATATTTGGTTCAAAAATGTGGAAGTAGAAAGTACAGGTTATTTTGTGTTCAAAATGTAGGAAGTAGAAAGTACAGGTATTTGGTTCAACATGTAGAAGTAGAAAGTACAGGTATTTGTGTTCAACATGTAGAAAGTACAGGTACTTGTTCAACATGTAAAAGTAGAAAGTACAGGTATTTGTGTTCAACTGTAAGAAGTAGAAAGTACAGGTATTTGTGTTCAACATGTAAGAAGTAGAAAGTACAGGTATTTGTGTTCAACATGTAAGAAGTAGAAAGTACAGGTATTAGTGTTCAAATGTAAGAAGTAGAAAGTACAGGTATTTGTGTTCAACTGTGAGAAGTAGAAAGTACAGGTATTGAGTTCAACATGTAAGAAGTAGAAAGTACAGGTATTTGTGTTCAATGTAAGAAGTAGAAAGTACAGGTATTTGTGTTCAACATGTAAGAAGTAGAAAGTACAGGTATTTGTGTTCAACATGTAAGAAGTAGAAAGTACAGGTATTGTGTTCAAATGTAAGAAGTAGAAAGTACAGGTATTTGTGTTCAACTGTAAGAAGTAGAAAGTACAGGTATTTGAGTTCAACATGTAAGAAGTAGAAAGTACAGGTATTTGTGTTCAAATGTAGAAGTAGAAAGTACAGGTTTGTGTTCAAAATGTAAGAAGTAGAAAGTACAGGTATTGTGTTCAACATGTGAGAAGTAGAAAGTACAGGTATTTGGGTTCAACATGTAAGAAGTAGAAAGTACAGGTATTAGTGTTCAAAGTGTAAGAAGTAGAAAGTACAGGTATTTGTGTTCAAATGTAAGAAGTAGAAAGTACAGGTATTTGAGTTCAACATGTAAGAAGTAGAAAGTACAGGTATTTGAGTTCAACATGTAAGAAGTAGAAAGTACAGGTATTTGTGTCAGAATGTAAGAAGTAGAAAGTACAGGTATTTTTGTTAAAAAATGCAAGA
>NW_022991720.1:0-62451 GCF_902827175.1 Gymnodraco acuticeps
CTGTTTTTGTTAAGTTTCCACCCGTAAGAAATTGTATTTTCAGTGATATTTACGGTGTGGTTTTTGGCGGGAAATAGACGCGATCTGCGTCATTTTCTTTGTGTACATGACAACACTTTCTGACTTTTCTTTCTTTCTTTTGTAGATGTGCAACGCGGATGTGAAGAGAATATTGTTTTTTTCTCAGGTATGTTTGCATTTTGTATGATTAGGCTACTTAAAAATAAGATTTTCTTGGTAATTTAATAATTGCTCAATGTACAAATAAATACTAGAAGACATTGAAGTGAGCACTGCTGAGGAATACATGCCAGAAAAGACATCCAGATGCTTCGCTGTCGTTTCCTGATCGATAACTGGTCGCTTACGGTTGTGACCCGTTACATGTGCTCCGTTTTGTGCATGTCGTGTGTGTGTGTGTGTGTGTGTGTGTGTAGCTTTTTGTGTGTGTGGTCAAAAACTGTTTGTGGAACCTGAATGAACAAACATGGTTCCAGTGTGTATTAATTAGATTAATGCTTATTTTAACTGCTTCACTGAATTGGTTTTTGTTATTGTGTAAAAAGCAGCACTGAAATAATAGTTACTTTTAAAGTAGTATTTCAGTCTTGAAGTGGAGGGGTTTGACTAACCAGCTTTCCCCCAAAATGTCTGTGTGCCAAAGAGTAACTGTACAGAACAGTGTTTGTGATATATTAACACAAAATCACTCTAGGACAAACTACACCATTATGTGATTTAGTCTTTATATAAATATAAGCTTCACCTGCAGGGTGCATTATGTGGAAAATCAACACGACCTTCTCTCACTTCATACCCCTCAGGAGCAAATTCACAAACTATTTTTCGCCGCTTTTCCCACCGCTAAACATAAATATGCAAAAATAAACCAAAAAGTGAGCATGCAATTCAGTGTGGAACGCACCCCGAACTGCGCTGCCGAGCAAACAGCGTCTGATGCTCCTGGGCTTCATGCACAGCATAAATCGGGCATAGCAATTCAGCATCAACAGCCACACCCAGTTGGTGGGATTAATTGGAATTAAATATAATAATAACTGGCCGTTAGGGGCTTGATATCTCAGAGCTGTTACAGGATGTGTATTTTGTAAATTGTGTAATTTCTCTTTTACATTTTGTATCTTTACTATTTTTTAATGCATGCTTCTTGGGTAATATTAAGCTGCCTCTGCCTGTTTTCTTGCTGTAACAAATGCACATTTCCGAATAAAGTTAAAGGGGACCTATCATGCAAAATGCACTCTTGTACGTCTTTTATACATGAATATTTATCCCCGGTGAGGAAACTCACCAAGTGTCAGGAAACACAACCCTCTCTCTTTTCCTCCATACCCAAATCTCTAAAAACGGGGCTGCAACGGATCTGATACAGACTGATCCAGATTTGAAAATAGCCTGACATCAGTGACGAGGAGCTCCGCCTATATGGCCAACTCTCCACCTATCAGGGGAATGAGAGGTTGCCGTGGCATGGTAACGGCCCGTCTACACAGCGGCGTGCGTTGAAGCTTCCAACGCTTCTGCCCATTCACTTTGAATGGGGTGACGTCACTTTTAGCCGAACTGCATTTTGGGAAGCGACGCGGGGCGTTGCTCGCTTCAAAAGTTGAGCAATGTTCAACTTTTGACGCCTCGGCATAAGCGTCAGCCAATCGAATCATATGCCAGTACATGCTCTAGCCAATCAAACCGCTGCTTGTGTGTCAGGGGCGGGAGATTCATGTGATTGGTTGTTGGTCGAGTTTCAGACACGCCCGCCGGCAAGCTTCAACGCACGCCGCTGTGTGGACGGGCCGTAACAGCATGGTAACAACATGACGCTGGTAACTCGGCCCCTCCTTTGCAGGGGGCGTGGTCAGCTGCAGCGCATTCAAAGACAGGATGGAGGAGAACAAAATGAGGAATGGCTAAAATGCATGATCTGTTTGGTATTTTGAAAAAAAAACGTATAAATATACCTTATATAGGTGTGGCGGTGGCCCTACAATATATTATTCAAATATAGCATGATAGGTCTCCTTTAAAGTATTAAAGATTAAAACAATTATAATAATACAAGTTACACAATTTACAAAATAAACAATAAGTAGAGACATATAAAAACACATACAAATGTCAATTAAAAGCCAGTGCAAATAGGTGCGTTTTTAGCTGAGATTTAAAATGTTCATAGAGCATTTCAGATATCAATCAATCTTTATTTAATTATTTAGCACATTTGAGCACTGGGAGGCTGTTCCACAGACCGAGAGATATTTCTGAATCCTCTTCACTTGCTTCTCTTCGCTCTCCCTCACATGTGGAGAAAACATTTTGACATTTTGGAGGCTGTGTGCGCGGCGCTGCGTCCGTATTGTTTGGAAAGAGTTCATCGGAGGCATGGTGGGAGATCCAGCCTGACCTTTCTGCTCCGGCACAGCGACAACAAGCTGACGTGAAGGACGGCTTTCAGAAAATCCATGTGTGGAGAAAAAAGGACAAAAAAAAATCAAAGGACCCCCTGACAATGTCCAATAAAAGAAAAAGGCTTTCTTTCAGCCTGCAGAGCTTCACCATTAACATCCAGCGCTTTCACAATGCACTCAGAAAGGTTAGCAGGAGATGTTAACAGGTGGTTGGATAGCAGCAGTTAGCCACACAGCATGCTAACCTATGATTTATTTTATAATAAATATTCGAGGGCAGGGTGGTCCGTGCTGTAGTTCCTTTATCAAATCAAATCAAATCAAATCAAGTTTTATTTATATATCACTTTTATAAACTATTTTTGGTCGAGCCAAAGTGCTGTACATATAATAAGAATAGCCTACAGTAGAGACACTTTACAGCAAATACAACAGCACAGATTGTTCAGAATATCAGTATGAGAAAAACGACACCCCTCTATCCTTAGACCCCTCTGTCCTTAGACCCTCACATCGTACAAGGAAAAACTTCCAGAGAAAACCCACAGTTTAAAGGGAAACATGGGAGAAACCTCTAGCCCAACATTAGCCTCCTTTAGCTTAGCGGTGGTGACGTGAAGTCATGTGACCGTGCTGTAGTTCCTTTATAGCCCAACATTAGCCACCTTTAGCTTAGCGGTGGTGACGTGAAGTCATGTGACCGTGCTGTAGTTCGTTTATAGCCCAACATTAGCCACCTTTAGCTTAGCGGTGGTGACCTGAAGTCATGTGACCGTGCTGTAGTTCCTTTATAGCCCAACATTAGCCACCTTTAGCTTAGCGGTGGTGACCTGAAGTCATGTGACCGTGCTGTAGTTCCTTTATAGCCCAACATTAGCCTCCTTTAGCTTAGCGGTGGTGACCTGAAGTCATGTGACCGTGCTGTAGTTCCTTTATAGTCCAACATTAGCCATCTTTAGCTTAGCGGTGGTGACGTGAAGTCATGTGACCGTGCTGTAGTTCCTTTATAGCCCAACATTAGCCGACTTTAGCTTAGCGGTGGTGACGTGATGTCATGTGACCGTGCTGTAGTTCCTTTATAGCCCAACATTAGCCACCTTTAGCTTAGCGGTGGTGACGTGAAGTCATGTGACCGTGCTGTAGTTCCTTTATAGCCCAACATTAGCCGACTTTAGCTTAGCGGTGGTGACGTGATGTCATGTGACCGTGCTGTAGTTCCTTTATAGCCCAACATTAGCCACCTTTAGCTTAGCGGTGGTGACGTGAAGTCATGTGACCGTGCTGTAGTTCCTTTATAGCCCAACATTAGCCGACTTTAGCTTAGCGGTGGTGACGTGAAGTCATGTGGACCGTGCTGTAGTTCCTTTATAGTCCAACATTAGCCACCTTTAGCTTAGCGGTGGTGACGTGAAGTCATGTGACCGTGCTGTAGTTCCTTTATAGCCCAACATTAGCCGACTTTAGCTTAGCGGTGGTGAGATGAAGTCATGTGACCGTGCTGTAGTTCCTTTATAGCCCAACATTAGCCGACTTTAGCTTAGCGGTGGTGACGTGATGTCATGTGACCGTGCTGTAGTTCCTTTATAGCCCAACATTAGCCACCTTTAGCTTAGCGGTGGTGAGATGAAGTCATGTGACCGTGCTGTAGTTCCTTTATAGCCCAACATTAGCCATCTTTAGCTTAGCGGTGGTGACGTGAAGTCATGTGACCGTGCTGTAGTTCCTTTATAGCCCAACATTAGCCGACTTTAGCTTAGCGGTGGTGACGTGATGTTCATGTGACCGTGCTGTAGTTCCTTTATAGCCCAACATTAGCCACCTTTAGCTTAGCGGTGGTGACGTGAAGTCATGTGACCGTGCTGTAGTTCCTTTATAGCCCAACATTAGCCGACTTTAGCTTAGGCGGTGGTGACGTGATGTCATGTGACCGTGCTGTAGTTCCTTTATAGCCCAACATTAGCCACCTTTAGCTTAGCGGTGGTGACGTGAAGTCATGTGACCGTGCTGTAGTTCCTTTATAGCCCAACATTAGCCGACTTTAGCTTAGCGGTGGTGACGGTGATGTCATGTGACCGTGCTGTAGTTCCTTTATAGTCCAACATTAGCCACCTTTAGCTTAGCGGTGGTGACGTGAAGTCATGTGACCGTGCCTGTAGTTCCTTTATAGCCCAACATTAGCCGACTTTAGCTTAGCGGTGGTGAGATGAAGTCATGTGACCGTGCTGTAGTTCCTTTATAGCCCAACATTAGCCGACTTTAGCTTAGCGGTGGTGACGTGATGTCATGTGACCGTGCTGTAGTTCCTTTATAGCCCAACATTAGCCACCTTTAGCTTAGCGGGTGGTGAGATGAAGTCATGTGACCGTGCTGTAGTTCCTTTATAGCCCAACATTAGCCGACTTTAGCTTAGCGGTGGTGACGTGATGTCATGTGACCGTGCTGTAGTTCCTTTATAGCCCAACATTAGCCACCTTTAGCTTAGCGGTGGTGACGTGAAGTCATGTGACCCTGCTGTAGTTCCTTTATAGCCTAACGTTAGCCTCCTTTAGCTTAGCGGTGGTGACGTGAAGTCATGTGACCCTGCTGTAGTTCCTTTATAGCCTAACGTTAGCTTTGTACTTCTAAAATCATAAAGTAGTATTAGAGAGAGTAGAGATTATCCTGCTGAACTAAACGTGTTCGTATCATAAACATTTGTTTGAGACAGAGATTATTTTCTGCAATAATCCAATGGAAAAATACCATGGGATATTTATGGAGGGAGCACGCACATGCTGCCTTCAGGGTCAAACATAGAAGTACCACATCCCCTTAAACCTCTGGTGTTTACTTTGCAGTTTTATAAAAATAAACCTTTATTAATATTTCCACCTGAGTGCAAACATTCATACCAGAATTCAAATACGGATCCCTGATCAAGAAAAGCTCATCAGGGAGATTCAGATGACAATCAGTTATTTGACATGTACTTCCCTTAACGAATCAACTCTCCATCAACACTCACATCTTTGAAAGCCTTAATCACCAGCATCTTCCACTCTGCTGCTTTAATCTGTCTGTGGATGTGTTTTAAACCCTCAGCCTGTTCACCGTCCAAACACTCAAAGTTATATTTTCTGGGAATGGGCTCCAGGAGGGGGTGCATGTTCTGCCTCCAGCCATCCTCCCTCGCTCCAGATGGCAAGTTGTCTGCAGTCTGAAAGGAGAGCGACTATAACCGCCGCCCAAAGCATTGAAATGCAGAGAAAACTGTTGTATGAAAAGACTGTTACATTCCCTCTAACATTGCTTTTGATCCGAGTGGTTTGCATGGGTTTGAAGCTATTTCATAACCTGTTTTACATTTATGTAATACATATGATACAGCAGGGGTTAGCTCGTAGACCAAATGGATGCATAATGCATATAGCCTTTTATCAGTAAAGGTGACTCGGCTTTCTCACTCAACAAGGAAAGGATAAAACTACATTGACACTGCAAGAAAAACAAGGCCTGGGGAAATCTAAGCACCTAATGAGCTGCTAACTTTGTCTCCTTTCTGGTGCTTCACTCTGTTGTTAACATGGATGTGATTAGCATGAACGCAATCATGTCAAAAAGCTAAAAAAAATGTGTTAAATGGAAATCAATGTTTTGCAGTAAATTCAATATTATCAAAATAATGTTCTTCTAAACTAAAATATATTCACTTAAAAGGGACAGATTATCTTTCTGACATTATATATTATTAGACTATGACTATGACACCATGCAATGAACATGTATATCATCTACAGGAAGTGTGTCCTTGACAGGAAGGACATATTTAGCAATGGGCTTGTACGTTGTCTGCTTGCAGTTCATTTATAAAAAGAGCAGGCGCTTTGGAAACATGTATTTCTAACAGCTTAATAATATCAACGGTAGATAACTAATATATTTAAATATGTGTATATATATATATAAATAAACGTATACAAACACCTGTAGCAATGTTTATCGTTCTCTACCTATCACTATCTGCCTGGTCCCCATTGAACATTAAGCAGGAAAACCTCGCTTCATTTGTCCGTTTATATATATATATATATATATATATATTTATATATATATATTTTAAAAGTTTGTCACTTTGACAACCTTAATTTCACTTCTGAGTTAACAGGCGACGGTGTGAATCACTGTTTCTATGGTTACCTTCAGCTTAATATGCTAAATCACTGTGCAATGATTTAAAGAAGAAGATGTGATTCACACGTTAAGCTGAAGATGCCCAAATTCCCCCGAATAATGTCCCTGGTGTTTAACAGATAAGAACGTGTCAAGAAGCCCAAAGTAAATTAAACAGGTTTGGGCGAAGAAAGGATACATCAGTGTGTGTGTGTGTGTGTGTGTGTGTGTGTGTGTGTGTGTGTGTGTGTGTGTGTGTGTGTGTGTGTGTGTGTGTGAGTCTCACCGGAGGAGGACGTGCTGCTGATGATGCTCTAAATAAAAAGTGAATCACCGTGACCTTCCTGTGACTCCAGACTGTAGGAGACAGAAAAGTAGAGCAGAAACAGTGTGTGTGTGTGTGTGTGTGTGTGTGTGTGTGTGTGTGTGTGTGTGTGTGTGTGTGTGTGTGTGTGTGTGTGTGTGTACTCATTGTCCCTCTGCATGGCTGAACCTCATCTGTATTCTTTCCTCCTGAAAGTGAAGTCTATTCAGGACTGAATGTTGTTCGTTTTCAGAAATCAGAAATCCACAGCATTTACAGCAAAGTCACAGAGCGGATAAAAGTCAAAAGAGGATGTACCCTCATCAGTCATAGCAGAGACTGTTGTACCTTCACACTTGTTAGTGTTGGGAAGCTCAAACGTATTCTGTTGAACCCTGACCACAGTTTAATACCCTCGCTTAAATGAAAGTCATCTGTTTCCAAGACCCATACATCTGAAAGCAACAAACAGAACCAAATGCAAAATGATTATTTCCTACCATTTCAGGGCATGCCTCTGATTGGTTAGTTGTTGTTGCTTGTTGGTTAGGTTTTGGCATGAGGACTTGACATGACATTGGTTCGGATGAAGGTAAAGATATCAAGCTAAGCCAATCAGAGGAAGAGTAGGGCGGGACATACACTGTCTGTTGTTCTGTTGCAAGAAGAACAATGGACATGCGCTTTCGGGATATGTGATTTTTGAACAATTGGTAATTGTTCAGACCAATAGGATTTCAGATCAATGGACCGTCGCAACCAATGGACCGTCGCAACCAATGGACCGTCGCAACCAATGCATGACACCAACAGAAGATAGAGGGATACTAGCATGAAGGAACAATGACACGTCTGGTGTAATAACCTCCTTTCCCGCTGCTTATGTTGCAAGAACTCTTTGCAGTTTTGACAGTTCCCACTTTTAGACATTGACCCTGAAAAATAACTGAATATTCCATATGTATTCATTACTGTGTTGACTTTCCCATCATCCCCTCGCACACAAGTAGGTCAACAGAACCCAAAACTTAGTGATTGTAAAAGTTTCTTCACACCCTCGAAACGTAATCCGTCAAAAGCACAAAGTTTTTGTATTTCATTAAAAGTATTTGAGAAGATGTAGCTCAAGGGTATCTTTCCCAGGAGCTGCAGGGACAGCAGATTATCAGCACCGGAGTATTGGATCAATCTGTCTTTGAAAATCAATAAAGTCATTCTCACAGCAGGCGTATCGGTACAGTGTCCTCAGGGGCAGGAAACACTTCAGATATAACAGAGAAAGAGGAGTTGAATCGACGAGTTCCCGAGGGTCCCACACCTGAAGAGAGATGTTATTCACCCAGACAGTCCTGAGAGGAAGAAACAAACTCCAGATACACAGAGGAAGTCAGCCTTTATACGACAAGGTGTGCCAGGAACTAGTTTGAATTTGTGGGGAAGCTGCACGAACTTCACCAAACACACACGATGTATAAGTCAAAGTGAACTTTATTGGCAATCTTTCAGTTTGTGAGATCGAAATACCGTTTCCCACAATCCCCAATACAAAAACAAATATATATACAAATATGTATGCAAATATATACACAATCAACAGACACATGTATACATATGCACACATTAAGACCTAAATAAAAACACAACAATCAATATATACAAAATAACAGTCACTACAATATCGTTGAGAAATGTATATTCTCAACCATAGCAGCGTAAACAAAACAAGATATCACAGTAAAAAGTTGTGCATTTGTATAAACATGTTAAATATATTTACATAAGTGTGCAGATGAGAGTGCAGGTGTTAGGTTTAAACATTCCTGATGTATGCAGCCGTGCAATGCAGAGGTAGGAAGTAGCAGAGTACAAATACTTTGTTACTGTACTTAAGTAGATGTTTCTGGTATCAGTACTTTACTCCACTACTTATTTTTCTGATGACTTTTAACTTTGACTTCTCACATGTTGAACACAAATACCTGTACTTTCTACTTCTTACATGTTGAACACAAATACCTGTACTTTCTACTTCTTACTTGTTGAACACAAATACCTGTACTTTCTACTTCTTACATGTTGAACTCAAATACCTGTACTTTCTACTTCTTACATGTTGAATACAAATACCTGAACTTTCTACTTCTTACATGTTGAACTCAAATACCTGTACTTTCTACTTCTTACATGTTGAACACAAATACCTGTACTTTCTACTTCTTACATGTTGAACTCAAATACCTGTACTTTCTACTTCTCACATGTTGAACACAAATACCTGTACTTTCTACTTCTTACTTGTTGAACACAAATACCTGTACTTTCTACTTCTCACATGTTGAACACAAATACCTGTACTTTCTACTTCTCTCATGTTGAACACAAATACCTGTACTTTCTACTTCTTACATGTTGAACTCAAATACCTGTACTTTCTACTTCTTACATGTTGAACACAAATACCTGTACTTTCTACTTCTTACATGTTGAACTCAAATACCTGTACTTTCTACTTCTAACATGTTGAACCCAAATACCTGTACTTTCTACTTCTTACATGTTGAACTCAAATACCTGTACTTTCTACTTCTTACATGTTGAACACAAATACCTGTACTTTCTACTTCTTACATGTTGAACACAAATACCTGTACTTTCTACTTCTTACATGTTGAACTCAAATACCTGTACTTTCTACTTCTAACATGTTGAACCCAAATACCTGTACTTTCTACTTCTTACATGTTGAACTCAAATACTTGTACTTTCTACTTCTTACATGTTGAACTCAAATACCTGTACTTTCTACTTCTTACATGTTGAACACAAATACCTGTACTTTCTACTTCTTACATGTTGAACTCAAATACCTGTACTTTCTACTTCTAACATGTTGAACCCAAATACCTGTACTTTCTACTTCTTACATGTTGAACTCAAATACCTGTACTTTCTACTTCTTACATGTTGAACACAAATACCTGTACTTTCTACTTCTTACATGTTGAACACAAATACCTGTACTTTCTACTTCTTACATGTTGAACACAAATACCTGTACTTTCTACTTCTTACATGTTGAACTCAAATACCTGTACTTTCTACTTCTTACATGTTGAACCCAAATACCTGTACTTTCTACTTCTTACATGTTGAACACAAATACCTGTACTTTCTACTTCTTACATGTTGAACTCAAATACCTGTACTTTCTACCTCTTCCATGTTGAACTCAAATACCTGTACTTTCTACTTCTTACATGTTGAACACAAATACCTGTACTTTCTACTTCTTACATGTTGAACTCAAATACCTGTACTTTCTACTTCTTACATGTTGAATACAAATACCTGAACTTTCTACTTCTTACATGTTGAACTCAAATACCTGTACTTTCTACTTCTTACATGTTGAACTCAAATACCTGTACTTTCTACTTCTTACATGTTGAACTCAAATACCTGTACTTTCTACTTCTTACATGTTGAATACAAATACCTGAACTTTCTACTTCTTACATGTTGAACTCAAATACCTGTACTTTTCTACTTCTTACATGTTGAACTCAAATACCTGTACTTTCTACTTCTTACATGTTGAACTCAAATACCTGTACTTTCTACTTCTTACATGTTGAACACAAATACCTGTACTTTCTACTTCTCACATGTTGAACACAAATACCTGTACTTTCTACTTCTCACATGTTGAACACAAATACCTGTACTTTCTACTTCTCTCATGTTGAACACAAATACCTGTACTTTCTACTTCTCACATGTTGAACCCAAATACCTGTACTTTCTACTTCTTACATGTTGAACTCAAATACCTGTACTTTCTACTTCTTACATGTTGAACACAAATACCTGTACTTTCTACTTCTTACATGTTGAACTCAAATACCTGTACTTTCTACTTCTTACATGTTGAACCCAAATACCTGTACTTTCTACTTCTAACATGTTGAACCCAAATACCTGTACTTTCTACTTCTTACATGTTGAACTCAAATACCTGTACTTTCTACTTCTTACATGTTGAACACAAATACCTGTACTTTCTACTTCTTACATGTTGAACACAAATACCTGTACTTTCTACTTCTTACATGTTGAACACAAATACCTGTACTTTCTACTTCTTACATGTTGAACTCAAATACCTGTACTTTCTACTTCTTACATGTTGAACACAAATACCTGTACTTTCTACTTCTTACATGTTGAACACAAATACCTGTACTTTCTACTTCTTACATGTTGAACTCAAATACCTGTACTTTCTACCTCTTCCATGTTGAACTCAAATACCTGTACTTTCTACTTCTCACATGTTGAACTCAAATACCTGTACTTTCTACTTCTTACATGTTGAACACAAATACCTGTACTTTCTACTTCTTACATGTTGAACTCTAATACCTGTACTTTCTACTTCTTACATGTTGAACACAAATACCTGTACTTTCTACTTCTCACATGTTGAACTCAAATACCTGTACTTTCTACTTCTAACATGTTGAACACAAATACCTGTACTTTCTACTTCTAACATATTGAACCCAAATACCTGTACTTTCTACTTCTTACATGTTGAACCCAAATACCTGTACTTTCTACTTCTAACATGTTGAACACAAATACCTGTACTTTCTACTTCTTACATGTTGAACACAAATACCTGTACTTTCTACTTCTTACATGTTGAACCCAAATACCTGTACTTTCTACTTCTAACATGTTGAACACAAATACCTGTACTTTCTACTTCTTACATGTTGAACACAAATACCTGTACTTTCTACTTCTTACATGTTGAACCCAAATACCTGTACTTTCTACTTCTAACATGTTGAACACAAATACCTGTACTTTCTACTTCTAACATGTTGAACACAAATACCTGTACTTTCTACTTCTTACATGTTGAACCCAAATACCTGTACTTTCTACTTCTTACATGTTGAACACAAATACCTGTACTTTCTACTTCTTACATGTTGAACACAAATACCTGTACTTTCTACTTCTTACATGTTGAACACAAATACCTGTACTTTCTACTTCTTCCATGTTGAACTCAAATACCTGTACTTTCTACTTCTCACATGTTGAACTCAAATACCTGTACTTTCTACTTCTTACATGTTGAACTCAAATACCTGTACTTTCTACTTCTTACATGTTGAACTCAAATACCTGTACTTTCTACTTCTTACATGTTGAACTCAAATACCTGTACTTTCTACTTCTTACATGTTGAACACTAATACCTGTACTTTCTACTTCTTACATGTTGAACTCAAATACCTGTACTTTCTACTTCTTACATGTTGAACCCAAATACCTGTACTTTCTACTTCTTACATGTTGAACACAAATACCTGTACTTTCTACTTCTTACATGTTGAACTAAAATACCTGTACTTTCTACTTCTTACATGTTGAACTCAAATACCTGTACTTTCTACTTCTTACATGTTGAACTCAAATACCTGTACTTTCTACTTCTTACATGTTGAACTCAAATACCTGTACTTTCTACTTCTCTCATGTTGAACTCAAATACTTGTACTTTCTACTTCTTACATGTTGAACACAAATACCTGTACTTTCTACTTCTTACATGTTGAACTCAAATACCTGTACTTTCTACTTCTTACATGTTGAACTCAAATACCTGTACTTTCTACTTCTCTCATTCTCCAAACAGCTGGTTCCTTCAGTCTGAATGTGTGTTTGATGCGTGATCATTATTCTGTAGAGTCATTGCGTGCCTATTGATTTGAACACGATCCGTGTATCCATCATTTCCTGGTCTTCTCTAAAGAAGAGGGACCAATGGAAACGTTGTCATGTTGCCGTTGTTCAGCATGGAAACATTCATTAGCTAACAATGACATTATTGTTCTATTCATATAAAGGGAGGTCAGGTACTCTTTAAAGCAGCTGCTAGTTATGGGTACTTTTTACTGAAGTACACTTCAAAGCCTCTTTACTTTGACTTGAGTAAAGAAGTTTAGTCAGTACTTCTACTTTCACCAGAGTATTTTTAAACATGAGTATCTGTACTTCCACTTAAGTAAAGGATGTGTGTACTTTTGCCATCTCTGCGTTGCATGCCAGTCTAACATAGATGATGAAGTTTGGGAAGGTCGAGAGCTTCTTGATATTCAGGACGAGCTTCGGACAGCTCGCCATCATCAGGACTGTCAATCACTTCAGAGATGGAGTCCTACAAAGCCTCACGACCCCGGGGACGCTTCAAAACAGAGGAGAACGTGGGGTATACCGTTCACATGTAGCTCTGTGGGATCGTTCTGTGGAGATCCCACCTGAATGATGGCTTTCCTTTTTCTTTTCTTTTTTAGGGCTTTGACATCAAACCCTCGCTGAGAATCCATCTTCTCTAAAATAAATGCAGGAGGAAAACTTCATGCACTCCATAATGTAGAACACATTATATATACAGTCTATGTGTAGGACG
Organism: Gymnodraco acuticeps; assembly: GCF_902827175.1. NCBI lineage: Eukaryota > Metazoa > Chordata > Actinopteri > Perciformes > Bathydraconidae > Gymnodraco > Gymnodraco acuticeps. Next base: position 13,367 of record NW_022991720.1, read on the forward strand.
CAAAAACACAGGAATTGAATAGCAACGCTAGCTAGCAGGTAAGCTAATGCAGCTAGCAGCCAGATTGTTTTCTGGGTCATTCCAGAATTGGAGGACATTTCATGCCCCCATATAAAAAATCTAATAATCCATGCCCAAAATGCTAAAACATGCACTTGTTGTGTTAAACATACTTGTCTTGAGACAAAATGTATATAAAGTTGTAGAAAAAGTGGTTTCAAAATATTATTTAAATGATCAAATAGCTCTCGAACATCCCCTAAAATGGCATTTTTCTCTTGGTGACCAACTTGCGTCAAATAAAACATTTAAAAAGGGATTTTATTTACTTTTTTGATATTATTCTATTGATATATGTCTCTTGTAATGGTCAAATCAATTTGTTAAATCATAAACATATTTTAAATAACAGTAATTCTGCACAGAAGGTGTGTCCCTCAACATGCGTTCAACCCTGTTACCCAAACCTTTTTAGATTGGCACAGGAAGTGAACAAACTGTAAGTCAGATGACACACAGGAAGTGACATCAGCAAGCCATGTGCTAGTGCCATGGGTAGACCACAACTAAGTCCTCTTTTATTTTTCATATTTTTACAATCTTTTCAGTCTTAAAAGAGTGTGGCACTCTGACCCACTCAACCCTGTTACTCATATTATCAGAATAAAGCATATTCATTTCAAAGTTATCTTTCTTGCATTAGATATCCAAGTGTGTCCTTGCCTTGAAAGTAGCATTACATGCTACATCTAGCAATACTTCCTGAGGTTAAAGCTCGAATTAGCATTGATTTAAACCCTGTAACTATAATTAGAGTAACGGGTAATTCTTCATTGGAAAATATACATTTGATGCCAGATGGGCAAATCCCTTTTTTTGATGGTTTATTATCTGTTTTTCCTAAATACATAAAAACAATTATAAAATAAAGGTTCATTTTTCAACAATGTTGGAGTCTAAATTGTCCTCCAATTCTGGAATGACCCTTCTATCTCTCATCTTTGTTTTTATGTATTCAAGCATGAGCATTTTGTCCATCATGCAAATGTGAGATTGAGACCATTAACTCATCAGAAAAATGTTTACTGAGGTAAGAAATCAAGAGAGAATTAGGAACATTTTCTCGTAGACTTCTATTCAATATTTTTGCCACCGGGAGTCGCCCCCTGCTGGATTTGAGAGAGAATACAGTTTGGTTTGGACACTGACGAAACACCCACTCTTACAGAAGTTCAAGTACCATCAAACTATTGCATTACTGACACACACACACACACACACACACACACACACACACACACACACACACACACACACACACACACACCATGCTTAAGCCTATCATCATGTTAAACACTCACACTGACTGCTTATTTAAATCAGACTTATCTCCACACAAATCCCCAGAAATGAGTCGTAATCTGGTCGATCTGCTGCAGGAGTTACTGCTGTATGTTTGATTCAGTTTGTCAAGGACCACACCGGCTGTGTTTTAATTATAGAACACCAATTTCACTTAGACACTATCTCTACTTTATTTATTTCCTGTCATATCAGACCATTACAACTTTGGGTTTTCTTATTAACTTCTGCAAAAAAGTAAACTACAATCTGCACATTTTGCCTTCAGGTTTATTTTTCGCTCTGTCAGTCATTTCCTGTTTTGGAGGTTGAGAGGAAGACGGCAGATATGTGGAGTTAAAGTGTTGTCATGTCAGCTCCTGTCAGGCGTTTGGCCTCGAGAACAGGGAGCTACAAAACCCTCGCAGCGTGAGAAAGTGAGGTTTGAAGCCCTGAACATCTCCGTGTTAAAAGAGAGGCAGTTCAAGTGTTACGCTGCTGTCAGGAGGTTTTTAGAGGAGACGGGAATCAGTCGTGAGAGATATTGTTTAGGAAACACACACAGGGTGACGCTTCAGAGGATTTATTCTGTCTAATGGAGAGTTTCAGTGCAAAATCCAACACTCAACATCAATCAGAAGTCTGAGGTCTGAGTCCTCTCTGCTGTACTTTCCTTAAGAATTAGGGAAATGTGTGAACTCAACAGATTTAGCTGATTTTGCACCCCAGATGAAGTTGTTTCATCCTCCAATTCTATCTCATTCTCGCACAAACCCACAACACGTACCGCTTTAAATAACCTGACCTTTACAAGCTAGCAGCGCTCTAGTACTCTAATCCTGTATGCATGCAACATTCTGCAAACCGTGGATTGCAAGACTGAAACTCTTTTTTGGGAAGCTTTTTTTCTTTCAATGTTAAACTCATTTTGATTGTTGGTTGTTTTATGGAAAAAAACTTTAAATAAATATAACTTTAGTTTGTCTCGCCAGTGCGTTTTTAATACGACAAGTAGTGATACTGTAGATTTACATTGTGTGTGTGTATCGTAATAGTAGTGACGCGTGGGGTTTGTTTTGCACATTATTCAGTATACAAGTGCAGTAGTACAAAGTAAAGTTCAGTTAAAAAAGTAAAAAACAGAAGTTATGGAGGCGTGGATGTATTAAGAGATCTGCCTGACTTCTGCTGCAGGCGAGGGTCTCCAACCTTCCTCCTCATTTAGCAGAATAAAAGTCCTCTATCTTTCCCACGGATTGACATTGGCACAGCGAGTACAGAGCCAAAGACAGCTTAGTATTAATGAAGAAGCAAGCATCACATATTGAAGAATACAATTACACACATTACAATTTACAAAATACACATCTAGTACCAGTATCAATATTTAAAACACATAAGTGTAGCCTGTATACAATGTGAGATAGCGACCAGGATCAGGCCCGGTTCCAGAACAAAGTGACTCAGGGTGCATCTGAGATTAGAGAGGGTGCAGTGGTAAAGTGCTATTTTTATAAGTGGGGAGTGGACCCAACACCCTCTAAGGGGGTCCCCACCTCCTCTAGGGGGGTTCTCAATTCCTCTAGGGGGGTCCGGGGGTATGCTCCCCCGGGAAGATTTATTTTTAAATATTGAAGTTGAAAGCATCAATCTGGTGCACTTTGAGAGCAACATGAAGAGATCTATGGACAGGGCTGCACATAACTGGTGCGCATGCGCACCTCCGCCAAAAAAAGAGCACCGGGTCATGCGCATTTGCGTACCAACATTGAGAGAGGGAGAGAGAAAAGAGAGAGAAAAGAGAGAGAGATATTTGCGAGTTGCATATGAACTCAGGGCCGGCCCGTAGCACTGGCTAGATGTCCGCCTCGGGCGCCAGATCTGTGGAGGCGCTGCGCTGGCAGTTCTGGGAGGGAAAAAAACATTTTTGACCGTTGGGGCTCATCCTAATTTTCGGCCTTGATGTAACAATATTCATAATTAAGTAAATGTAACACCCTTTTCACCCCGGTTACACGTTTAATTTGCCCTGTACGATAGGCGCTGTAAGTGATGAAAATGGGGGATGTTGGCTTATCTGGCGCCCGCAGCTCACAGCCAAAATGCGAGGGACAGAGAGAAGGGCGCACCGCCCGGTACCGGCGCTGTTGTTATTAGAATCTGGTGCTAGCTGCTCTAACGGATATAAGAAGAAGATGTTTCTACAATAATGTGGAGGGAGAGTCCTCTCCAGTCAGACTGATAACTACAGCTCAGTGAGGTAAGCACTCTTAGTCTAAGTTCAATCGGTTTGGTCACAATGTATGTAAACACATATTTCCAAGGAACTCCTTTATAATTATTGGGATAAACAGGTTTTAAATCATTCCAATGTATACTATAGGACAGTAACCAAAAATATCCTTTAAAACTGGAGAGATACAAAAAATGCATAAATAAATAAATGTTAAGGTAAAATAAGATATGAATGAACAACACAAATAAAATAAGTTACATTAATTTGTTATTGGCTATGGTAGGTTATTGGTTATGTTCACATACTTATTTGATTACATCCACTTTTCTAAGATGACAACAGAGACTTTCGACCCAAACCCAGCTGTTGACTTGTGGATGCAAGCATCTAATCACAGACTCAACTAGAGAGGAAGTACTAGGCCTACATCATCAGCTACCATGTCTGACAGAGAGGAAGACAGTGAGGAGAACAGTCAGGAGGGTAGTGATGACAGCTTGTAGGATTACTGGTCGTGCTAATGTTGTCTTGTGTTCACCTCTGCATGTGTGTTCTGTGTTCACCTCTGCATGTGTGTTCTGTGTTCACCTCTGCATGTGTGTTCTGTGTTCACCTCTGCATGTGTGTTCAGTGCCGTGTGTCTGGCAAATAAAGTCAAGACCCCCTCAAAAGTTACGGTTTATTTCATTTTAAGGATGAGCACCAAGCAACATCTCCAGGTGCTGCTTTGAGAACCAGGGCAAAAAGGTTATGTGCACCCCTGACTATGGATACATCTCTCAACACCAGATGAAACAGAACTGTAAACAGATTTAGTTGTTCTTTATGGATATTTTACAAATCATTCCCCTTTTAAGACTGAAATGTCTGCATGCATACTGTAGCAGAAGATGGCATCATTTTTACAGGAATATTCCAGCCAATCTCTGTTTTGAAACCATGAGCTGCAAAATGAGCGCCTTACCCCACTGTACAGGCGAGTTGGGTACTTTCTTAACACGAGAACCGCCAATCGGGTCAATTTGACCCAGAGCTGTTTTTTATTGTATGTAACTTTTTTTCAATAACATATTAAAGTCTCCCAGTCCGTGACTTTTGTTGAAAGTGTATTATGTAGCACTCTATGTTGTCAATATGAAGTCAGATTGAAGAAATCGCCAAAGAAATTGCCATTTATGCCATGATCTGAACTGTTATTACCTGCAGTCGATGCAGTGTTACTGCTGGCGATAAGGGCTGGTTGTTTTAACCATTTTCTGATATCCATCATTGACTGCTGTGTAAGCACTTTGCAGATGACGAACGCGCAGCGGCACAGGTCACGCGCACCTGACATAATAACGTTACTTACCGTTTAAATTGACCAAATAAATGCAGCAAACAATGTTATTTAACCACAATTTATTTTATTTCAACTATATTCTTCTTCTTCTTCTTCTTCTTCTTCTTCTTCTTCTGTGGTGGAGGTGTGTTTTTGAAGAGGGAAGAGGGATTTTCACTTTTATTTCGTTTGTTTCTGTTTCAATCGTTTCTTTAACTGTATGATCTTACGTGGGGATATTTGTACTCTTTGCAAGTACGGTTAATACTTTTTCGTGAGTGTTTTTCCGTGCCTCGTGGCGGGGATGGCGTCCTTCGGGGCGCCGCCGGTGTCTCTGAGACACGGAGTGCGTTTGGTGGCTCAGGCCGCAAGCACAGCGGAGCAGGTGCTGCTGGCTGTGGGGGAGCAGGTCGGTCATGTAAACATCTCCTATGCTTCCCGCATGAACAAAGCGGTCGTGGTCTTTTTGAAAGACTAGAAATATGTGATGGAACTTATTGAGAGTGGATTAATGGTAAACGAGGAATATATTCAAGTTTCGCCGTTGGCGACACCGTCCACGCGGATCACTGTGTCTGGCGTTCCTCCATTCATCCCGAATGAGGCGCTGGAACGGGAGCTGAAGCGTTTCGGTAAGTTTGCCAGTACTCTCCGCACTGTTGCTCTGGGGTGTAAGGATGAAAAGCTAAAACATGTCCAATCTCTGCGGAGACAGGTGTTCATGTTTCTGAATTGTCCCACTCAGACACTAGATGTGTCTTTCGGGTGAGGCACGAAGAGGGTTTTTATATGGTGTATGCGAGCTCAGGGAACGTAAAGTGTTTTGAGTGCGGAGAGTCGGGTCACAAACGTGTTGCATGTCCACAGAGACGGCACGCCGCTCCGCCGGGTGCGGCTGAGCCCGGTGCGGCTGAGCCCGGGGCGGCTGAGTCCGGGGCCGCCGAGCCCGGGGCCGCTGAGCCCGAGGCCGCCGAGCCCGAGGCCGCCGAGCCCGGGCCGCGGAGCCCGAGGCCGCGGAGCCCGAGTGCCGCCGAGCCCGGGGCCGCCGAGCCCGGGGCCGCCGAGCCCGGGGGCCGCCGAGCCCGGGCCGCGAAGCCGGGCCGCCGAGCCGGGGCCGCGAGCCCGGGGCCGCCGAGCCCGGGGCAGCCGAGCCCGGGGCCGCCGAGCCGGGGCGACCAGGCCCGGGGCCGCCGAGCCGGCCACTGGGTCGGCGGCCGCGGAGGCCGGTGTCGCGGGGGCTGCTGTTGCACCCGCCGGGGCCCCAGGGGCTGCGGATGAAGTAGGGATGAATATCGTGAGAGATGAAACAGGGATTGTAGAGAGTGTGGTGAGTGTGAGAGAAAAAAATGTGGAAACAGGTAAACGGGTGGGAGATGATGTAGCAGGACAGGTGAGGACCGGGGCTGTGGGACAGGTGGAGGCTGTTGGCACACAGCAGGAGCTGCCGTCTGGTTCTGGGAGGCAAAAAGAGCTTCAACAGGCTGCAGACAATAATGAGGTGACAGAGATGGACACAGACGGTGAGGGGGATTCTGACTGTGTTTCAGTTGCAGATAGTCTCTCTCAGAACACAGAGATATATTCTTTGGAAGAGATTAATGTATTTTTAGATGAGTCCTTTGGCAAGGCAGTGGAAGTGAGAGACTTTTTCCCTGACACTAACAAGTTTCTTCATACAGTGAGCACTCTTCAGAAAGTTGTAGGGTTAGACCTGCTGGATGAAAAGAGACGCTATCGTCTCAGGAAGCATGTAACTATGAAAAAAGTTACGAAAGGAAGCAAAAAAGGGGGGAAACTGAAAAGGTCTAAATAGTTTCAAAATGATCATGTAACACTGGGTGTCTCCTCTCTGCTGTGTGTATCTGTCTGTTCTTTTTCTCTATCTCCTTCCTCTAATGCAGGCTTTAAGGGTTGCTTCTTTAAACATTAACGGGGGTAGAAGTGCACAGAAAAGAGCTTTAGTATTGGAGGTCTTTAATCAGAAAAAATTAGATGTGATATTTCTGCAGGAAACGCACAGTGATAGCCTGAATGAGACGGACTGGGGAATGTGGTGGGGGGGTCAGTATGTACTCAGTCATGGCTCAAACCTTAGTGCTGGAGTAGCTGTTTTTTTCTCCCCCTCTCTAAATGTTAAGATGTGATCCAGCACAGAGATAGTGGCAGGTAGAGCCTTGATGGTGAAAGTGGAACTGTTAGAGTTATTTTTCACTTTTATTAATGTTTATGCACCCAATCAGGGCCCTGCAGACCCCCGGCCTGGGATGTGGCTGTTTGAGGAGCCACTGTTTGACACTGGTTTTCTTTCTGGAACCCTTTTCTCTTCAGCCACCCTAAAAAATGCGTTCATTGAAGCGGGAGTGGTAAAACTTGGCCATTTGACGGGGGTCTCCACAGAAAAACTGGCTGAGGTGACGGGCATTCGATCAACCCGAGCTCTGGAGAACTTGGTAGATGAGGTGTGGCAGTCGCTGTCACCATCCCACCGGACTTTTGCTCTGGATGCAGATCTGGCTGACCAGTGGAGAAAGGGACATGAGTATGTCTTTCCTGCCTTGAGTGTGGGTCCTGCAGTGGGGGAATGGAGAGAGGAGGATGGTCTCCTGCTATCACTGGGGACTCTAACACCTGCAAAGTTCAGCGCCTGCTATGGAAAGAAGCTATACCTTAGCTGTGTAAAGGTGTTAAACCTCAGCTCGCTCGCAGGCGTCAGAGAGTCGAGGTGGACGGATGTGTTTGGCTTGGGCTCTTCCCCTCAGGGCAGCTGGCGGATCCTGTATAAATCTCCGGTTGAGAAAAGGATGGCTGACATCCAATGGAGAATTATACACGGTGCAACAACACACTAACAAATACAGAGCTCATTTTGACCCAGGCACAAGGGGAGGCTGTCCGTTCTGTTTTATGGCAGAAACATTGGAGCATTTAGTCGTGTCCTGTCCCCGATTGGCTGGTCTTAAAAAAATGTTACAGGGGTGGGTGGAAGGGTTCGGGGAGGTTTTCTCCATACCACTTTTTGTCCATGGCCCAAATACATCCTGAAAAAGAAGGAAACCCTACTATTGATGAATTTCTTGTTTGCTAATGCAAAATTAGCAATCTGGAAAAGTAGGAAGAACCAAGTTGCTGGAGTGGGATGGACGGATGCAGTGCTCTGTCTGAGGGGGCTGGTGGCAGCGCGTCTGAGGGTGGAGCATGCGTACTACACGCTGATCAATCGTCTGCAGGGGTTTCTGGATGTGTGGGCTGTGGGGCAGGTTCTGTGCTCGCTGGGGGAGAAGGACTCTCTCATATTGAAGTTTTAAAGGATAGGTGTAGTTTTTGTTTTTAAAGTGTGTAAAAGAGGATGTTTTTTAAATGGGTAAATCATTTTCAAATGGGGTTTTCAAATGATATTTATTTGGTTGTCATGAAAATCTGTTTATTTATTTATTTGATTGTGTAATGTATTAGTTATGTTCCGACTCTTTTGCAGGGTGGGTGTATGTTTAAAACAAATGCAAATAAAATGTGTTTTTAAAAATCAAACAAAAAATCTTCTTCTTCTTCTTCTTCTTCTTATTATTATTATTAATACTATTATTATTGTTATTATTATATATGTAATATTTTTCACTTTTTATTTATTTATTTTTCCCTTTTAATTTTTCAACTGAGGGTGCAATGCACCCTTATGCACCCCCGTAGAACCGGGCCTGAACCAGGTGATAGTGTTCAAGGTGGAAGTGTAAAGGTGTTTTTATATTAATGATGTATTGTCCTTATAGATGATCACTAGTCACGTCATGTTTTCTATCACATTTTTCCATCTTTTGGCCAAAATAGTTACATGATTTCAACAACAATATAGTCTTTATAAATATATATACCTCAAACCTGAAATATAAATATGGCTGTATAACACTTTTGTGTTAACTGTCAAAGAACATTAGAATTCCTATATTTAGACTACATGTAGTTCATTATTTATTATTTCACCTTTGTGATTCCCCAAGAGCGATGGATATCACCAGGAGCCTTGCTGAAATGATTTTAACGGACCTACAAACCGGGCCATTTTCCTTCCTACCCTCATGGTCACGAAGAATGGGTCATGACCGAAAGAACAAGATCGCGGATAAAAGCGGTCGAGATGGGTTTTCTCCGCAGGGTGGCTGGCGTCTCCCTTAGGGATAAGGTGAGAAGTTCAGTCATCCGGGAGGGACTCGGAGTTGAGCCGCTCCTCCTTCGCGTCGAAAGGAGCCAGTTGAGGTGGTTCGGGCACCTAGTTAGGATGCCACCTGGGCGCCTCCCTAGGGAGGTGTTCCAGGCACGTCCAGCTGGGAAGAGACCGAGGGGTAGACCTAGGACCAGGTGGAGGGATTATATCTCTTCGCTGGCCTGGGAGCGCCTTGGGATCCCCCAGTCAGAGCTGGTTGATGTCGCCAGGGAAAATAAAGTTTGGGGCTCTCTGCTGGAACTGCTACCCCCGCGACCCGACCACGGATCAGCGGGAGAAGATGGATGGATGGATGGATGGACCTACAAACTCTCTCTACGGTTGAAAATTAGGGTTTTAGGAATTTTTCTCTTTAAGTTAAAATGATCACTATTGGTATCGTAATCGGCAATACTGGCCCTGTACTTCCATACCAAATGTTGTAGGCCTAGTAGTTTCTGCCAGCCCGAAACAGAATTAAAATGAAATGCATTTTAATGACTTCTTTAAGCTCATACAAATACAAAAATATGGGGGGGACGCTTTTTAACCTTTCTAACTTGTTTATCAAATAACTACTATAATCACATTATGAAATACACTTAAGTGTAAATATGGTTTACCATGGTTTACCATATTTACACTTCATTGTTAATTAGTATATTACCTCTCATAAGATAAGATAAAATAAGATAAGAAGTACTTTATTGATCCCAATTTGGGAACTTTTTGCGTTGCAGCAGCATAAAAAGACACGGCACTGTACAATAACAATTCAAGACAAGAAATAAACAAGAAAGTAGAAAATATACATGTTGAATTTAACATATGACAGATGGAATATTACATATTGAACAGATTATATAAATGTACAATGTGGTTTGATTCCAAGAGAAGCTACGGAGCAGAGAGTTCTCTTCCAGCCAGAGGTGATTTGTTGTACAGTGTTATTGCAGTGGGCAGGAATGTGTTCCTGTATCAGTCCTTGTGACAGCGGAGCAGTCTGTTGGAGAAGGAGCTCCGTTGACTCATGCATATGTATGTCTATTTTAACCCTTTATATCTGCAGCGTTGGTGGCATATGAGGAGAGGTGAAGATAAAGGCAGCACAAATGAAACTATAATCTGTGAAAGAAAATATGCTGTGAGTTATTTAATAAGAGACAGACAGTGGCTGCTATCTCCTCCTGTACTCTCTCGTTTAGATGTTCCTATGCATCTGTGCTGTGTTTTCCTGTCTCCGTCCACGTTCTGTCCACCGCCCGATAACAGAACAACATTAAGAGATAAGAGGCTGCAGGGTGAATGTCACCCTGTCACGGTGAAGATGAGTCAGGGGTGAGAGCGGCGTGACATTTAACCACAGAGGAGGGGAGACGGCACAGTTATCCTGTTCAGCCCCAAGCCTGTTTTTCAGGTTTCAGGCTCGAAAATGACATTTCCAGAACAAATGACCATATCTTCCCTTCTAAAAGGGTTAAATTAATAATCTTTTTTCTCAAAGTAATGATAAACCTGTGAGTTGGATGTAGAAAAGTCAGAATCAATATAGATGTTTTTTATTTTAAAGAAAATTAAGATTGAACAAGTACCCTGTATCAAGATTGATACAAAACAAGTGATATTTGACCTTTTTAGACAGATTTAGCAAAAACAACCTCTTCTGGGGCCTTTTTTGTTTTGTTCCATATCTCTGGCCCCCCTCCTCAATTTTGACATGTGACATCTCTTCCTGACCGTTAGAGCCAATAGAATCGAAGGGAAATTGTCCCATAGACTCTCATGTTGAAAAAAAAGCTTGCGTCTCTGCTCATGCAATCTTGCTACAGAGCTTAGGATCTCCCTGCTCTGATATCTTTAAACAGAGGAACTCAGTGAGGCCATGAGCAAGCTCAAGCCAGGCAAATCCCCTGGCCGTGACAACATCCACCCAGAGTTCGTCATCCACCAGAGCACAACAACAACTGGCTGGCTCTGTGCTTTCTATACATCATGCTACCAGAGATTAAAGCTCCCAAAGACTTGGCGCCGTGCCTCTGTCATAGCTCTGCCAAAGCCAAAAAAAATCTGCAGAAGACCCCAAGTCATACAGACCAATCTCGTTGCTCTGTGTCCCATTTAAGATCTTGGAGAGGATTATCCATAGCCACATCGAGCCAGTGGTGGACTCACAGCTCCCACGGGAACAAGCTGGTTTCCGTCTTGGAAGATCAACAGCAGACCAGGTAACACTACTCTGTCAGGACATCGAGGACAGCTTCCAGGATAATGAGAAAGCTGGGGTAGTGTACCTGGATCTGACTGCTGCATATGACACCGTGTGGCTCCGGGGACTCCATCTGAAGCTGCTGAGGACAATACCGGACCGCCACATGGTGAAGTTCATCATGGAGAAGTTCATCATGGAGACACTTTCCAACCGTAGCTTCATCCTCCAGACCAGCAGTGGCCAGTGCAGTAGGCTCAGAAGACTGAAGAACGGGGTACCGCAGGGGTCTGTTCTCTCGCCGATGCTGTTCAATGTTTACATCCACGACCTACCTGATACAGCATCCAGAAAGTATGGCTACGCAGACGATCTTGCCATCATGCTGAGCCGACCAACGTGGAAGGCGATGGAAGAGGGTCTTAACGAAGACATGGGCACACTAGTAGCATACCTCCGAAGGTGCCGTCTACAGCTCAGCATCGGAAAAACAGTCGCAGCGGCATACCACCTTAGCACCAGAGAAGCCAGGTGGGAACTTGAGGTGCGCGTCGACAACAAATGCCTGGAGGTCCAGCAAGCCCCGAAGTATCTTGGAGTGCGTCTGAATCGGACATTATCCTTTAAAAAACACCTGGAAGAAGTCAAGGCTAAGGTGACATCCAGGGTCGCGCTGATCCGCCGCCTCGCTGGAACAACCTGGGGAGTCTCCGCTAAGACGCTGCGAATATCCACTCAAGCCCTGGTCTTCTCTGTAGTGGAATACTGCGCCCCAGTCTGGAACAGAAGCCCTCATGCGAGAAAGGTCGACGTGGCTATCAATACCTCCCTCCGAATAATAACTGGATGCTTACATTACATTACATTGCATTTAGCTGACGCTTTTATCCAAAGCGACTTACAATAAGTACATTCGACCAGGAAGACACAACCTTGAAGAAAACAGAATCATATAAGTACATCAGGTTTCATAGAGCCAAACATTTCAAGTGCTACTCAACTGGCTTTAGGTAAGCCAGTCCTTTATTAGTATAAAAGTGCTTCGTTAATAGTTCTAACGCTCGAAGTGGAGTCGAAAGAGATGAGTTTTCAGTTTGCGCCGGAAGATGTGCAAGCTATCTGCCGTCCTGATGTCAATGGGGAGCTCATTCCACCATCTTGGAGCCAGGACAGCAAACCCACGTGTTTTCGCCGATGGGAACTTGGGTCCCCCTAGCAGCGAGGGCGCAACGAGTCGTTTGGCTGATGCAGAGCGTAGTGCACGCGCTGGGGTGTACGGTTTAACCATGTCCTGTATGTAGGAAGGGCCAGATCCATTCGCAGCATGGTACGCAAGTACCAGTGTCTTGAAGTGGATTCTAGCAGTTACCGGAACCAGTGAAGGGAGCGGAGGAGCGGAGTGGTGTGGGAGAATTTAGGAAGGTTGAAGACCAGACGAGCCGCTGCATTCTGGATGAGCTGCAGAGGTCGGATGGCACATGCAGGTAGACCAGCCAGGAGGGAGTTGCAGTAGTCTAGGCGTGAGATGACGAGAGCCTGGACCAGAACCTGAGTCGCTTTCTGAGTCAGCTGGGGACGTATCTTCCTGATGTTGTAAAGCGTGTATCTGCAGCAACGGGTTGTAGCAGCGATGTTTACAGTGAAGGACAGATTGTTATCTAGGGTCACACCCAGATTCCTTGCAGTCTGAGTCGGGGAAATAACTGAGGTGCCGATGTTGATTGTTAGGTCTTAAAGCCTACCCCTGTGTCCCTCTTGCCAGTCCTCACGGGAATAGCACCCGCCGGCCTCCGACGGGAGGCTGCCACCCTCGCCCTGGCCAGGAAGGCACAAAAGTATGACTGGCACATCCTGCACAACACCACAATAACACCAGCACCTCCAAGCAGAGTCAAGTCCCGCCACCCCTGCAACAAAGCAGCTCAAGAGATGCTCAACTCCACCTCTGAGGACATCTCCAGAGATGCATGGTTGGCAGCAGCTTGGAAGCAGGAGTGGGAGTCAGCCGGGCCCTCCCGAATCCACCGTTACATCTGGGACCCAGGAGATGGCGCCATTGGAGGAGACGACCTACCGCGCCGGCAGTGGACCACTCTGAACCGTCTACGAACTGGGGTCGGTCGCTTTAAAACATCGATGAAGACTTGGGGCTTGGCGGACAGTGCGGCATGCGAGTGCAGTGACCCTGAACAGACCGCTGTCCATATAATCACCATATGCCCCTTATATAGACCACCCTCGGAAGCCAGCCACTTCGACCTAGGACCAGAGATGCGGTCATGGCTACACGACACCCAGTTGGTCCTCTAACGTTACACGAAAGAAGAAGAAGATCTTGAAACGGAAAAGCAGTTTTTATTGCTTATGGATTATCAGAACATTTCAAAGTGGACACAGTCACATTGGATATTAACCTTTGGATTAACTACACCATCGTTGTTATCGTTTTAATGCCATTGAAGACCAGTTTTGACCAGACAAAGACCAAGGTAAGCCATGTTAGCGTTTTGGGCTACCTCCTAGCGCCACATATTTTGATGTAGGTTTTTGCTATTTTCTCCACGAATTTGTAATATTTGAGTGTTGAGGTGGGTACCAATAGATTCTGTGTCTCCTTACGATCATAAACGATGTGTTGGATGTGCAGCTAGGATAAGTAATAAGGGAGCTAGGAGTGATTTTCGGTGCAGTAATAGGTTAGCATATTTAGCTCGGGGCTAATTCAGAGGGTCACTGTTAGCATTTTGAGTTTTCTTTTGTTAAAAAAATGAAAAAGATCAGTTAAATTAGTTTTTTTCCGTTATATGGATATAAAACATTCATAGTTTATTAAATATGAAGGTTTCTTAGATGTTGTTTCCTGCAAATTACGCGATTTCGGGCCCGGATACGGGTCCGTGGGGCTTAAGAGGTTATTAAGATCCTCAAGGCTGTTTTATTAGATTAACATCACAACGTTTCATCAACTGTACGGCACACAACAATATCCATAATTAAACCCTTAATTGGGAAGAAAATGCTTGGAAGTATTCCTAAATGTTTTGATATAGGCTACTGACAACTATCATCAAAATATCTGGAACAAACTCCCAGAAACCTGCAGGTCCGCTGCAACTCGGACTACTCTTAAATCCAGGCTGAGGACTTTCTTAATGCCGCTGCTTTTAATTGAACTATTCACATCTCCCACTGAACTGTAACTTTTATTCATGTACCTGTGTTATTCATGTTTTATTATCTTTGCTTTTAAATGGTGTTATTTTCTCCATAGAGACCGCCTCGCTGCACATTATCCCTTGCATAAAGATAGATTGTGGGTCCCTTATAACATGTTGTACACAGTGGAAATAAACATTCTGGTCACCTTAACATCAGGGATCTTATCAATTAAACTCCTTCTGAATCAAACCGTCACGGTAGCCTAACCTACTGATCCCTTAAAAAAATAGAAAAAACACGTTACTTTACCAGCAGAGAGAAAATTGATTATTAAATTATTAATGTGACTAATAAAGAGCGGTTTGATTATTAAGTATTATTCTGTTGATCGATGTCATTACATTTGTTGAAAAGCACATAAGGACTTGTTTAAGACTCGTTTTTTCAAAGTTTAGGACTTAGACTTGACTTGAACATGCCCATCCTGACTTGAGACTTGACTTGGACTTGAGCGTTAAGACTTGAGACTTGACTCGGACTTGAGCGCAAAGACTTGAGACTTGACTCGGACTTGAGCGCAAAGACTTGAGACTTGACTCGGACTTGCAAAACAATGACTTGGTCCCACCTCTGATCATTACTGACCAATCCGAACTCGCGACATGAGAAGCTAACACAGACATCACACCACGTAGCATTAGGTAGCCAATACGGCAATATGTCTTACGTTTGTTGTTTTCTGATCAAAAGTTGTCTTCAATGGCATTAAAACGAAAAAAAACGCTGCTAATCCATAGGTTAATGCATAGGTTAATCCAATGTGTCACTTTGAAATTATTTCTGATAATCCATCAGCAATAAACCTAGTTTTCTGTTTTCAGATTTCAGAGCGTAAGTTAGGTTTCGCTTTGGGCAAACTGCGTGTGCATATCTCTCATTTCTCAATGGTAATGTGTGTGTGTATGTGGATATTCCCCTTCGATTCTATTGGCTCTAATGGTTAAAAAGAGATGTCAATCATCACAATCGACTAATGGATTCCAGAGAAACGGCAAATACACCCATTTCCACCCAAATGCTAAACCTCAAAGGTCAAATGTCACTTGTTTTACATCAATCTTGATACATGGTACTTATTATATGTTATAGTTTGGATTCCTAAAGCTTGTAGTCTACCATCCCATCATTCAAGGCTGGTTTTCACTATAAGTAAGGTTTTTTTTTGGACGGACACAATAATTTACATTTTTTTACTATGTTCAATCTGAATTTACTTAAAAATAAAATAAATCATTACATTTTTATTCGAGCGCTTTTCCAAGTGCTCAAAGGAAAAATCTTAAGCTAAAGGTTGAAACAATATGTAAAGGCTCTGAAAACACAGTCATTTTGTAAACCTGTCGAAACTCTTTCACCTAATGTTATTTCTAAATTCAGTCTAAATGACATAACATGATTATTTGCCAGCTGTCAGTAAACAGTAAACCAATCACACTGCTGATACCAGACTAAAAGAACGCACACCAGATTTGACAATAACTGCAGAAAAGTGTGTCAGTTTCTATCAAATGTGACTTATAATGCCACGTCTTCTGGTTTTCTGTCTGGTAACAGTGTGCAAAGTGAAAAGGTAAACAAGGCTTAAAAAAGAGAATAATAATCTTTTTACGAAACTGACATAAAAGGAAAATCACAGTGACAGTTTTGAGATTCTTTTGTAGACAGATGTCACAATGAAACCCAAAAAGACACCGGAACGTAGAAAAGGCCGAGACAACGAAGGCTAAAAAAGTTGTTTTCGGATCCTAAAAATAAGCAACAAATCGTCTTCCCTCCTCTGTCATCCTCTGCTTCAAGGTTTCAAGGTTTCAAGGCTTGTCATGTGTACATAGCTACAGCGTAGATATGACAATGAAGATCTGAGGTCACAGGCTCCTCCAACAGTGCAACACAATAAAACAGATCAAACAGTGCCAGTAAATACAATAAAATAGAATATAAGTAGTGCCATAAATCCTTCCTCCAGGTGTAGGTTTTTCTCTCCCAGCTGTGTTTTTTTCCCAGCGTCCTCGGCACCGTGATGATCGACTGAGACTCTGAAGGCTTTTATCTCCCGCTGTGCTTTTGCAGAGATTCTGTCGAGCCTCGCCAGTCTCCACGGGGGATTTCACTGTTAAACATCTCCTGAGGGAAGAACACTCAGAAGGAAAGGAACCTGCGCCTTATCAGTCATGCTGAGGGCAAAGTAACCCCTTTACAAGGTGTGTATTTACTGCAGGAGGGCGGACATTTCCCCAGTGTATAGCACTGTTAGGATAAGAAAAACAAAATGTTCATAGTCAGAAAAGATTCAAGATTCAAGGCTTTTATTGTCATTCGTACATATTCCAGAAGATTTACTTTCAAAATGCTGCTTTGACAAAATAATTTCCCAACTCTGGATACATAAAGTATCTTCCTGTCGATCTATTATTTCTTTCGACAAACCTAATACAGTTATTTTACATTTGTTGACATAATTCCCTTAATTAAAGTCAACGTTTGAGTTTATTCAGTGCATCCTTGTTACTTTTAACAACATATTGTAATGTTGTTTAAATGAATGCAAATGTTTTCAATTATCAAATATCAATGTGTCTTGGCTTTTTTATATGTATTTCTTTTGCAGATTTTTGTAACCCTAACCCTAACACTTGTGTGAGTGTTGAAATATAAACACCAAATTGTTCAGTACTAATAAACTTGCCTTCCCTTAAGTACAGTACTTATATTTAGTTCCTCCACTCTGGCTTTTACCCATGAGAAGTGGAAACAGCTCCCGTTGTTGTTCTGATATAAAATATGAGGATTATTTGCAGGAACATCAAAAACAAACAAAGCCAAAACCCATTTAGCCAAATTCAATTAACTGTCCAGGAAATCCAATTATAGTTGTGTCAGCACTAAGCCAGGCTGGTCGTTGGCGTCGCTGATATCGATGTTTGCCAGAGAATTAAAGCCAATCAGAGCTGCTCGTTAAATTAAAGAGAAACCCTCGCTAAATCTGCAAACAACCTTTGGAGAGTGATGTTCTGCTCCAACACGCTTTCATTCATGTTTATTACTAACACAGCTCTGGGGGAAAAGACTGCTGAAAAAATATCAGTTTCTTTGGCATCAACGACAAACTCTCTGTAGCAGAAAACCAGAGATGGCAACAGTACACATCCTTTACTCAAGTAGAAGTACAGATACTCGTGTTTAAAAATACTCTGGTAAAAGTAGAAGTACTCACTAAACTTCTTTACTCAAGTAAAAGTAAAGAGGTATGGGCTTTGAAATGTACTTAAAGGTGGGATATGTCATTTATTTCAGAAACACTTGTTGTTATATTCCATGGAATGCTCTTAACATCCCGATAGCATTGAATACATGAAATGCTTTGACAAAAAATGCACGACCAATCATCTGAGCCGGCCCGGCTAAAGTAACTGGATGGCCTACCTGCCTGTCAGCCTTCCATCTGGGCACAAACTTACCTCGTGCCCTCATTGGTCATGTGCGCGTTCGTGTGTGTTGGAGGAGGCGCTCTGTGAGGAAATGGCAGATTTCTTCCGGCTGTGTATTTTCAAATTCTAGCGCACTCGAGCTGGTTTCTCCAAAATGACCTACCCCACCTTTAAGTAAAAAGTACCCATAACTAGCAGCTGTTTTAAAGAGTACCTGACCTCCCTTTATATTAATAGAACAATAATGTCATTGTTAGCTAATGAATGTTTCCATGCTGAACAACGGCAACATGACAACGTTTTAATTGGTCCCTCTTCTTTAGAGAAGACCAGGAAATGATGGATACACGGATCGTGTTCAAATCAATAGGCACGCAATGACTCTAAAGAATAATGATCACGCCACCAAACACACATTCAGACTAAAGGAACCAGCTGTTTGGGAAATGAGAGAAGTAGAAAGTACAGGTATTTGGGTTCAACATGTAAGAAGTAGAAAGTACAGGTATTTGAGTTCAACATGTAAGAAGTAGAAAGTACAGGTATTTGAGTTCAACATGTGAGAAGTAGAAAGTACAGGTATTTGAGTTCAACATGTAAGAAGTAGAAAGTACAGGTATTTGAGTTCAACATGTAAGAAGTAGAAAGTACAGGTATTTGAGTTCAACATGTAAGAAGTAGAAAGTACAGGTATTTGAGTTCAACATGTAAGAAGTAGAAAGTACAGGTATTTGAGTTCAACATGTGAGAAGTAGAAAAGTACAGGTATTTGAGTTCAACATGTAAGAAGTAGAAAGTACAGGTATTTGAGTTCAACATGTAAGAAGTAGAAAGTACAGGTATTTGAGTTCAACATGTAAGAAGTAGAAAGTACAGGTATTTGGGTTCAACATGTAAGAAGTACCTCTCTGAAGAACCAGCACCTTACCGTGGTAGAGAGGTTTGTGTGCCCTGATGAACCTGGGGGCTGTGTTGTCTGGAACCTTGTGTTCCTGGTAGGGTTTCCCATGGCAAATTGGTCTCAGGCAAGGGGCCAGACTAAGATTGGTTCAAAAGACCTCATGAAAGACGATACAAGAAGTGAGGATACCCGGCCCGGAGGAAGCCCGGGGTCCCCTTCTGGAGCCAGGCCCAGAAGGAGGACTCGTCGGCGAGCGTCTGGTGGCCGGGCTTGCCACGGAGCCCGGCCGGGCCCAGCCCGAAAAGGCAACGTGGGCAACACCTCCGCTTCTCCGTCCCGCGGGCCCACCACCTACGGGAAACATCAATGGGGTCGGGTGCGCTGCCAGAAGGGTGGCAGTGAAAGCGGAGGGTCTCGACGGACCAGACCCGGGCGACAGAAGCTGGCTTTGGGGACGTGGAACGTCACCTCTCTGGGGGGGAAGGAGCCGGAGCTTGTGCGGGAGGTGGAGCGTTACCAGTTGGATCTGGTTGGGCTCACCTCTACGCACAGCGTCGGCTCTGGAACCTTACTTCTGGATAGGGGTTGGACTCTATTCTTCTCCGGAGTTGCTCAAGGTGTGAGGCGCCGGGCGGGTGTGGGGATACTCACAAGTCCCCGGTTAGGTGCTTCGTTGTTGGAGTTTACCCCAGTGGACGAGAGGGTCGCCTCCCTACGCCTGCGGGTTATGGGGGGGGAAAACTCTGACTGTTGTGTGTGCTTATGCACCCAACAGCAGTTCAGAGTATACGGCCTTCTTGGAGACCCTGGAAAGAGTCCTGTATGGGGCTCCTGAAGGGGACTCTTTAATCTTGCTGGGAGACTTCAACGCACATGTGGGCAATGATGGAGACACTTGGAGGGGCGTGATTGGGAGGAACGGCCCCCCTGATCTGAACCGGAGTGGTGGTTTGTTACTGGACTTCTGTGCTAGTCATGGATTGGCCATAACAAACACCATGTTCGAACATAAGGATGCTCATAAGTGTACGTGGTACCAGAGCACCCTAGGCAGAAGGTCCATGATCGATTTCGTTATCGTATCATCGGACCTGAGGCCGTATGTTTTGGACACTCGGGTAAAGAGAGGGGCGGAGTTGTCAACTGATCACCATCTGGTGGTGAGTTGGGTCGAGTGGCGGGGGAAGCCTCTGGATAGACCTGGTAAGCCCAAACGTGTAGTTCGGGTGAACTGGGAACGTCTGGAGGAGGCCCAAGTTCAGGAGGCCTTCAACTCACACCTCCGGCGGAGCTTTTCGGGCATTCCTGTGGAGGTTGGGGACATTGAACCAGAGTGGTCGGTGTTCAAAGCCTCTATTGCCGAAGCCGCGGCGGGGAGCTGTGGTCTCAAGGTCCTAGGTGCCTCAAGGGGCGGTAACCCTCGAACCTCCTGGTGGACACCGGTGGTCAGGGAAGCCGTCCGACTGAAGAAGGAGGCCTTCAGGGATTTGTTATCCCGGGGGACTCCCGAGGCAGTTGCAAGGTACCGACAGGCCCGAAGGGCAGCAGCCTCATCCGTGGCCGAGGCAAAGCAGCGGGTGTGGGAGAAGTTCGGAGAAGACATGGAGAAGGACTTTCGGGCGGCACCAAAGTTGTTCTGGAAAACTGTCCGACACCTCAGGAGGGGGAAGCAGGGAACCATCCAAGCTGTGTACAGTAAGGATGGGACGTTGTTGACCTCAACTGATGGAGTGTTAGGGCGTTGGAAGGAACACTTTGAGGAACTCCTGAACCCGACAACTCCGCCCTCTATGTTAGAGGCAGAGCTGGAGTATGACGGGGGATCAACACCAATCTCCCGGGGGGAGGTCACTGAGGTCGTCAAACAACTCCACAGTGGCAAAGCCCCGGGGGTGGATGAGATCCGCCCGGAAATGCTGAAGGCTCTGGGTGTTGAGGGACTGTCATGGTTGACACGTCTCATCAACGTTGCGTGGAAGTCGGAAACAGTACCGAAGGAGTGGCAGACCGGGGTGGTGGTTCCCCTATTTAAAAAGGGGGATCAGAGGGTGTGTGCCAATTACAGAGGCATCACACTACTCAGCCTCCCCGGGAAAGTTTACTCTAAGGTACTCGAAAGGAGGGTCAGGCCGATTGTCGAACCTCAGATTGAGGAGGAACAATGCGGATTCCGTCCTGGTCGTGGAACGACGGATCAGCTTTTTACTCTTGCAAGGATCCTGGAGGGGGCCTGGGAGTACGCTTATCCGGTCTACATGTGTTTTGTAGACTTGGAGAAGGCGTATGACCGAGTTCCCAGGGAGTTACTGTGGGAGGTGCTGCGGGAGTATGGGGTGAGGGGGGTCTCTACTCAGGGCCATCCAATCTCTGTACTCCCAAAGCGAGAGCTGTGTCCGGGTCCTCGGCAGTAAGTCGGACCCATTTCCGGTGAGGGTTGGCCTCCGCCAGGGCTGCGCTTTGTCACCAATCCTGTTTGTAATATACATGGATCGGATTTCGAGGCGTAGTCATGGGGGAGGGGGTCTGCAGTTCGGTGGACTAAGGATTGCACCACTGCTTTTTGCAGATGATGTGGTTCTAATGGCTTCATCGGTCTGCGACCTTCAGCACTCACTGGATCGGTTCGCAACCGAGTGTGAAGCGGCTGGGATGAGGATCAGCACCTCCAAATCTGAGGCCATGGTTCTCAGCAGGAAACCGATGGACTGTCCACTCCAGGTAGGGAATGAGTCCTTACCCCAAGTGAAGGAGTTCAAGTATCTCGGGGTCTTGTTCTCGAGTGAGGGAACAATGGAGCGTGAGATGGGCCGGAGAATCGGAGCAGCGGGAGCGGTACTGCAGTCGCTTTACCGCACCGTTGTGACGAAAAGGGAGCTGAGCCAGAAGGCAAAGCTCTCGGTCTTCCGGGCCATTTTCGTTCCTACCCTCACCTATGGTCATGAAGGATGGGTCATGACCGAAAGAACGAGATCGCGGATACAAGCGGCCGAGATGGGTTTTCTCCGCAGGGTGGCTGGTGTCTCCCTTAGGGATAAGGTGAGAAGTTCGGTCATCAGGGAGGGACTCGGAGTTGAGCCGCTCCTCCTTCGCGTCGAAAGGAGCCAGTTGAGGTGGTTCGGGCACCTAGTTAGGATGCCACCTGGGCGCCTCCCTAGGGAGGTGTTCCAGGCACGTCCAGCTGGGAAGAGACCAAGGGGTAGACCTAGGACCAGGTGGAGGGATTATATCTCTTCGCTGGCCTGGGAGCGCCTTGGGATCCCCCAGTCAGAGCTGGTTGATGTCGCCAGGGAAAAGAAAGTTTGGGGCTCTCTGCTGGAACTGCTACCCCCGCGACCCGACCACGGATAAGCGGGAGAAGATGGATGGATGGATGGATGTAAGAAGTAGAAAGTACAGGTATTTGTGTTCAACATGTAAGAAGTAGAAAGTAGGCTACAGGTATTTGGGTTCAACATGTAAGAAGTAGAAAGTACAGGTATTTGTGTTCAACATGTAAGAAGTAGAAAGTACAGGTATTTGAGTTCAACATGTAAGAAGTAGAAAGTACAGGTATTTGGGTTCAACATGTAAGAAGTAGAAAGTACAGGTATTTGTGTTCAACATGTAAGAAGTAGAAAGTACAGGTATTTGAGTTCAACATGTAAGAAGTAGAAAGTACAGGTATTTGGGTTCAACATGTAAGAAGTAGAAAGTACAGGTATTTGTGTTCAACATGTAAGAAGTAGAAAGTACAGGTATTTGAGTTCAACATGTAAAGTAGAAAGTACAGGTATTTGGGTTCAACATGTAAGAAGTAGAAATACAGGTATTTGAGTTCAACATGTAAGAAGTAGAAAGTACAGGTATTTGTGTTCAACATGTAAGAAGTAGAAAGTACAGGTATTTGAGTTCAACATGTAAGAAGTAGAAAGTACAGGTATTTGAGTTCAACATGTAAGAAGTAGAAAGTACAGGTATTTGAGTTCAACATGTAAGAAGTAGAAAGTACAGGTATTTGAGTTCAACAGTGAGAAGTAGAAAGTACAGGTATTTGAGTTCACATGTAAGAAGTAGAAAGTACAGGTATTTGAGTTCAACATGTAAGAAGTAGAAAAGTTACAGGTATTGTGAGTTCAACAATGTGAGAAGTAGAAAGTACAGGTGATTTGAGTTCAACATGTAAGAAGGTAAGAAAGTACAGGTAATTTGAGTTCAACATGTAAGAAGTATGAAAGTACAGGTATTGATGTTCAACATGTGAAGAAGTAGAAAGTACAGGTATTTGGAGTTCAACATTAAAGAAGTGAGAAAGTACAGGTATTTGGGTTGCAACATGTAAGAAGTAGAACAAGTAGGCTAGGTAGTTGGGTTCAACCATGTAGAAGTAGAAAGGGCTACAGGTATTTGGGTTCAAACATGTAAGAAGTAGAAAAGTAGGCTACAGGTATTTGTGTAGTCAAACATGGTAAGAAGTAGAAAGTACAGGTATTTGAGTTCAACAAGTGTAAGAAGTAGAAAGTACAAGGTATTGTGTGTTCAACATGAAGAAGTAGAAAAGTACAGGTTATTTGATGTTTCAACATGTAAGAAGTAGAAAGTACAGGTATTTGAGTTCAACATGTAGAAGTAGGAAAGTAAAGGTATTTGTGTTCAACACATTGTAGAAAAAAGGTTAAGAAAGGTACAGGTAAGGGTGATGTTCAACATGTGGAGAAAGTAGAAAGTACACGGTATTTGAGTTCAACATGTAAGAAGTAAGAATGTACAGGTATTTGAGGTCAACATGGTAAGAAGTAGAAAGACAATGGGTATTTGAGTTCAACATGTAGAAGTAGAAAGTACAAGGTATTTGTGTTCAAACATGTAAGAAGTAGAAAGTAGGCTACAGGTATTTGGGTTCAACATGTAAGAAGTAGAAAGTAGGCTACAGGTATTTGAGTTCAACATGTAAGAAGTAGAAAGTACAGGTATTTGAGTTCAACATGTAAGAAGTAGAAAGTACAGGTATTTGAGTTCAACATGTAAGAAGTAGAAAGTACAGGTATTTGGAGTTCAACATGTAAGAAGTAGAAAGTACAGGTATTTGAGTTCAACTGTAAGAAGTAGAAAGTACAGGTATTTGTGTTCAACATGTAAGAAGTAGAAAGTACAGGTATTTGTGTTTCAACATGTAAGAAGTAGAAAGTACAGGTATTGAGTCAAACATGTAGAAGTAGAAAGTACAGGTATTTGTGTTCAACATGTAAGAAGTAGAAAGTACAGGGTATTTGAGTTCAACATGTAAGAAGTAGAAAGTACAGGTATTGAGTTCAACATGTAAGAAGTAGAAAGTACAGGTATTTGTGTTCAACATGTAAGAAGTAGAAAGTACAGGTATTTGAGTTCAACATGTAAAGAAGTAGAAAGTACAGGTATTTGTGTTCAACATGGTAAGAAGTAGAAAGTACAGGTATTTGAGTTCAACATGTAAGAGTAGAAAGTACAGGTATTTGATGTTCAACATGTAAGAGTAGAAAGTACAGGTATTTGAGTTCAAACATGTAAGAAGTTAGAAAGTACAGGTATTTGTGTCAACATGTAAGAAGTAGAAAGTACAGGTATTTGGGTTCAACATGTAAGAAGTAGAAAAGTACAGGTATTTGAGTTCAACATGTAAGAAGTAGAAAGTACAGGTATTTGTGTTCAACATGTAAGAAGTAGAAAGTACAGGTATTTGTGTTCAACATGTACAGAAGTAGAAAGTACAGGTATTTGTGTTCAACATGTAAGAAGTAGAAAGTACAGGTATTTGGGTTCAACATGTAAGAAGTAGAAAGTACAGGTATTTGTGTTCAACATGTAAGAAGTAGAAAGTACAGGTATTTGAGTTCAACATGTAAGAAGTAGAAAGTACAGGTATTTGAGTTCAACATGTAAGGTAGTAGAAAGTACAGGTATTTGTGTTCAACATGTAAGAAGTAGAAAGTACAGGTATTTGAGTTCAACATGTAAGAAGTAGAAAGTACAGGTATTTGTGTAAGAAGTAGAAAGTACAGGTATTTGTGTAAGAAGTAAAAAGTCGTCAGAAAAATAAGTAGTGGAATAAAGTACTGATACCAGAAAAATGTACTTAAGTACAGTAACAAAGTATTTGTACTCCACCACTTCCCACCTCCGTTTTTAAGAGTGTGCTTAAGACCTTCCTTTTTGATAAAGCTTATAGTTAGGGCTGATTAGATTCAGCCCCTAGTTTTGCTGATATAGGCTTAGTTTGTCGGGGGACATCTTACTTCTTCCTTCTCTCTGTCTATACCTGTGTACTCTCATGTTCCGATTAACCCAGCTTCCCCAAATGTCTTTCTTTTTGGTGTCTGTATACGCCGGGATCCGGAGTCATGGATGATCCTGTTGCTGCGGTCCTGAGTCCTGGATCGCGAGCCCTGGATCTTGAGTTGTGGCTGTGGTCCTGGATCATAGGTCCTGGATGGATATCCTCGTGGATTCATCTTCCTATTATACACACATGCATTTCCAAACATTTGGACTATGTTGCAAATGTATTATCTTTTCAATTTACACACGGCATCTATTGCACGTCTGTCCGTCCTGGGAGAGGGATCCCTCCTCTGTTGCTCTCCCTGAGGTTTCTCCCATGTTCCCTTTAAACTGTGGGTTTTCTCTGGAAGTTTTTCCTTGTACGATGTGAGGGTCTAAGGACAGAGGGTCTAAGGACAGAGGGTCTGAGGACAGAGGGTCTAAGGACAGAGGGTCTAAGGACAGAGGGTGTCGTATTGTCATACTGATATTCTGTACAAACTGTGAAGTCCACTGAGACAAATGTAACATTTGTGATATTGGGTTTTATAAATAAACATTGATTGATTGATTGACCTCTGTGTATCACATGTTGTCAGAAGCAGTCAGTGGTTGTTGAAAATCCTCCAAACACTGACTGGTTCTGACTCTCCTGAGCCGAGTAGAAATAATGACAACATCTGCTTCTGTTATTTACTCCAATTTACAAGCGAATGAGCCGTGGCGCCCACAGGAAGCCGCTGAGGGCCGGAAAAACCTCCGAGAGTCTGCCATCCACAGGAAATTAATGTTAGTCATGTTTCAAAAGAGTCTTGATTGTTTGTGAGAATCTGTGTTTTTATAACAAGGTTTCATGTTAGATTTGTTTTTGATTTTTGAGTGATGACACATAATACTGGGAAATGATGACTTGCTTGATTGACGTCACTTTGCTTTATATCATAAAACACAATTGACCTCTAAACTCATATCGTGTTGCTTCAATAAAATGGAAGATGGAGGAACAGTGAGCTAGTGTGAGTCTTTTTTTAAGTATAACTACTATACATACTATTTGACCTCTGAATGAACGTCCTGTTACGGAAAATCAGTGCTAATTCACCGGTTTATTGAATTGTGTGTGTTTTCAAGTCTGGTTCTTGTGTCTTTCATGTACATTTCCTATTTTGTTGTTTTTTGCTGCAGAACTGCTGGAAGAAAAGGTGAATTAAAGTGTTTATTTCCTGCAGACAGAAACAGAACAACAGGCTGACAGCTGGACGGGATTTCTGCACAATATATAATCCAGCAGCTCGTCTGGATCTGTGACCTGTGGCGTTTCATGATGTGAAATGACGATAGGAGTCATTTACAGAAAAATGTCTTCAGAGAGAGGGGAAATCACACAGATCAATACACAGCATTTTGTCCTGCGCTGGTAAAAGACAATTATTTATTTATTTAGTTATTTATTTATTTAGTTATTTATTTGTTTATTTATTTATTTAGTTTTTAATTTATTAATTTATTTATTTAGTTATTTATTTATTTATTTAGTTATTTATTTGTTTATTTATTTATTTATTTAACAGGGACAGTGCACATTAATCAACATTTCTGTAAATGTGCCAAGAGTCCCTGGACAGATTTTGTAAGTCAATCTAAAGACACATTTAATTTTAAACAAGTAAATACAATAACATAAAAACATGCATTATACAGTACTGGAAATCGTAATAAAAAAACAAAACAGAAAAATAAAAAAACCAAATCAAAAAAGAACATGTTAGAACACAGACGGTTGTGAGGAGCAGCATATTGTGTCAGTGTTTCTGATTCCTCAATAACATGGTTTTGAACTGGGATTTAAATAAACTAAATGTAGATTTAAATAATCTAAATGTAGTAGTAGTACATAAAGTATAATTAACTGTGTCTGTGGTTATGTACAACTGTTTGTATTATTTATGATAGGATGACCATTTTAGTAGGTAGTAGACCTAGGACCAGGTGGAGGGGTTATATCTCTTCGCTGGCCTGGGAGCGCCTTGGGATCCCCCAGTCAGAGCTGGTTGATGAGGGGAAAGGAACGTTTGGGGCTCTCTGCTGGAACTGATACCCCGCGACTCGACCACGGATAAGCGGGAGAAGATGGATGGATGGACTATTTTAGTTTTCACTTCATATTGAATTGTGAATTGCAAGAAACTGTTAGCATCATAACGTTAGCAACATGGCGTTCATGTAAATCCACTTGTTTGTATACAACATTGCATCAAAGACTAACAACAATATCTGCAATCAACCACACAACAGCAATAATCCTGCAAGTGCATTAGCTTCAAATGAGCCCCTCTGTAAACTATGAATATAAGAGTCAAGGGCGCCGGAAGCGGGGGGGCCATTGGCCCCCCCACTTTACGGCCCTGCCCCACATTTTCGCAGCAGCGGATGCCGCGGAACACTGTACACATCCCGTTTCAATAATTCCCCTCTACTCTAAAGTCGCATCTAAAAGAACGCCATCTGATCTAGCTGTGTATATTTTGTTATTGTTGATTGTTATATTAAATCTCAGTAGCTACAGGCATTTTTGAAGCTTGTAAAGGGAAGAACACAGCTCGCCTCTCACTCGCCGCTCCCCCTCCCTCCGCTGACATTATGAATGTAAGGCGTATAGTAATCATAGATAACACCGCAGGGTCCGTTACAGTTTGTTTTCATCTGATTTCAAATAAACAAAGTCTTGGCTTTCAGAATATTAAACTTGTTTTGGCAAATTCAGATGATAAATACAACTTTGAAGCTTCGGCATAATTACAAGCGGAGAACGGAGTAACTTAACGTCACAGCAGGCATAACAACAGCCGGGGTTTCTCCTGAGAGTTTTCCCCGGGAGCAGCAGCTCTGCGGCCGCAGAGACTGTCAAAACTACCGCCGCCGGCATCGTTGAACCGAAACAGGCTGGTTCCGACTGCATGGAGGTTTGTTGTCGGGACATTGCGACGGGCCAATAAAAGCTTATTTACGCAAAGAGAAGGTACTTCAATGCAGAATGGTACAAAACAGAGAGTGGTTCATTATTTTGCAAAACCACTAAACGAGCCTTCTGTGAAATATGCAGATGTGCTGCTGTCAAACGGCTTGTAACTTTCTCCAAATGTGGAGATGACAGCTTTGTAAATACCGAGTTAATAACTGGAACTTTTCACAGAGCTTACTTCAGTCAAACACCAGTCAACATTCAGCTTGTCAAACAAGAGCTTAGCAGGAAACAAGAAGAGATGGAATGAGCAACTGCGCTGTCAGAGCAGAGGGTTGAGTTGTCCATTCTTGTTCTGTTTTCTCTGACTATCTTCCTCCTGAAGACCCTCTCAGACTTTCATTTGCTCGCGCTACTAAAGAGACACGTTACCATGGAAACCAAACAATGGTGTAGCTGTATTGAAGTCCGAGTGGAAACAGTAACATTTGGTGCGTTATGTTAGAATGAAACAAATCAGATTTAGTCAGAAATCGGGAGAAATGCGGGATAAATATGACCCCGGGAGGAAAACGGGAGTCTCCCGCGAAAATCGGGAGGGTTGGCAAGTAGGCTGTCACATACACACGCACTTTTTGCCCCCCCCACTTCTGAAATGAATCCGGCGCCGCTGATAAGAGTGAACATAACTGGAAAAGTGCAGAACTTCTCTCCCAGAAGTAAAACAGCAGCCGGTCAAAGCTAACCTGAATCCTGAAAACAATCAATATTTGTATCCTTTATGGCATAAATCAATAGGCTGAGCAGCTCCTCCTCGGCTGGATGTTGTTTCCAGTTAGCTTCTTACTTAGGGAGCAGATTATCTGCCCCGAGGCATCAGTGTAATGGCCGTTGTGGCGTGGTGGGCAGAAGGTCGATGGATATTGATCCGCCTCATTATTCCTCTCCATCGAGCGCTCAGCTCGGCCAAATAAAACCCAGATCTCTGGCTCTCTAACGCCCGGCGATACTCGGACGCTCGGCTCTACCTTTTATCTTTATTATTGTTTAAAAGCTGCAGCACTTTATCGACTCTTTGTTTAGAAGCTCTTTGTGGCTCCGGAGGATGTAATTATCGTCTGTTTTAGCTTTTTTGTGTCGGGAGGAGAAGAGGAACCTCGCGAGGCGACGCTCGATGGCGCCTCAAAGGCTCTTATCGAGAGAGGAGGGATCGAATTTAAACTTCCAACTTTCCACTTTCAACCTCCAGGCTGTTAAAGAGGCATCTGACAGGACACACACACACACACACACACACACACACACACACACACACACACACACACACACACACACACACACACACACACACACACACCCACACACACACACACACACACACACACACACACACACACACACACACACACACACACACACACACACACACACACACAGTAATGACTGAGTCTAACAGTAAACAGAAAGAGTGGTGCAGGAATGAGTCCTGAACCTGGAAATGACTCAGCATTTCATCACTTCCTGTCTCCTGGTCTGGAGGTCAGTGGTTTTCTGAAAGTGTTTTGGGTTGAAAATAAGGTCTGTGGTTAACACAAGCTGAAGAGAATTTAACTATGACATAAAATACATAGGTAAATACCCCACTGGTGAATAAAAAAATGGCAGTTACTAACAAGTGTCTAAAGGAGACGACAAAACGTCATCACGGTGGTGACGTGAAGTCATGTGACCGTGCTGTAGTTCCTTCATGGCCCAACATTAGCTGCCTTTAGCTTAGCGGTATTGACGTGAAGTCATGTGACCGTGCTGTAGTTCCTTCATAGCCCAACATTAGCCACCTTTAGCTTAGCGGTATTGACGTGAAGTCATGTGACCGTGCTGTAGTTCCTTTATAGCCCAACATTAGCCGCCTTTAGCTTAGCGGTGGTGACGTGAAGTCATGTGACCGTGCTGTAGTTCCTTTATAGCCCAACATTAGCCGCCTTTAGCTTAGCGGTGGTGATGTGAAGTCATGTGACCGTGCTGTAGTTCCTTTATAGCCCAACATTAGCCTCCTTTAGCTTAGCGGTGGTGACGTGAAGTCATGTGACCGTGCTGTAGTTCCTTTATAGCCCAACATTAGCCGCCTTTAGCTTAGCGGTGGTGACGTGAAGTCATGTGACCGTGCTGTAGTTCCTTTATAGCCCAACATTAGCCTCCTTTAGCTTAGCGGTGGTGACGTGAAGTCATGTGACCGTGCTGTAGTTCCTTTATAGCCCAACATTAGCCTCCTTTAGCTTAGCGGTGGTGATGTGAAGTCATGTGACCGTGCTGTAGTTCCTTTATAGCCCAACATTAGCCTCCTTTAGCTTAGCGGTGGTGACGTGAAGTCATGTGACCGTGCTGTAGTTCCTTTATAGCCCAACATTAGCCTCCTTTAGCTTAGCGGTGGTGACGTGAAGTCATGTGACCGTGCTGTAGTTCCTTTATAGCCCAACATTAGCCGCCTTTAGCTTAGCGGTGGTGATGTGAAGTCATGTGACTGTGCTGTAGTTCCTTTATAGCCCAACATTAGCCTCCTTTAGCTTAGCGGTGGCACCTTCTTACCTGACAAGTTTTCCTTTTTTATTGACTACAGTAATGTAATATCAAATAGGTTTAAAGTTAAATCAACAGTGACACAGGTACATTCAATTGTTTTTCTTCAGTATGACTTTCACTTCAGTCTGAACACAGCTTTATCTGAGTCAAAAAACATCTCCACACTGTGTGTGTGTGTGTATGTGTGTGTGTGTGTGTATGTTCATTTTATTTCTTCGTGCTGCAGGAAGTGCACATTTGTTTCCATCGAGATAACGTTGACAGGAATTATATGGATTAATATCTCATTGTGACAGCAGCATTGTGTTCGTCGGCAGATAAGAAGCTTTCTCAGAGATCACAGGGACTCTAAACTGCAAGAGAAAGATACTCAAAAGAAGAAGAAGAATAATAAGTAGAAGTTAACAGAGGAGAGATAACCTGCCTGTTTTCTGAACATTATGCTAATTTGATCACACAGAAAGTACAGATACAGATTACAGAGAAGAAGAGAAAAGTGACTAGATCAGATTCATCCGTCTGACGTTTAAGATAAAAAAAAACTCCTGCACTTTTAAACAGATTATCACTTCTTCATTGTCGTTAAGCCAAGGGTTAGGTAGCAACAAATAATAACAAACCACATTGTTACCCATACAAATCTCGCTTTTAAACAAGTTAAACCATGTATTTATTTGTTTAATATATACAACTAACAGGACAGTGATTGCTCTTTGGATGTTCAGATATGAGAAAGTAATTTTACATTTATTTTTTAAATATGCTCAAAATCGAGCAGCCTTACTGTACATCAGGATACTTCATTAAAATCATTTAAAGGTCCCATGTCATGGCCATTTCTACTGATCATAATTCTATTGATGAGGTCTACTAGAATAGATTTACATTGTTTAATGTTCCAAACTCACATTGGTTTCTCATACAGCATCTCTGTATAGTATGTGTATTCACTCTCTGTCCTAAACGGCTTGTTGGAGCTCCTGCCCCCCCCTCCCTGTGAGCCCAGTGGCCGTCTGCGAGACAGCGAGACACAGCGAAACCCAGCCCGAACACACACACCCGCAGCCTGGCTGGAAGTTTGTGTGTGTGCTCACACAAAGACTCACAGCCTCGCCGCGTCCCGCCGTCTCAGGGAGGAGACATCGGCAGAGCGGCAGCTGAGAAAAGATTGAGTGTGTGTGAGGAAGCACACGGATTGGTCAATTTGGACCAATCCACGGACTTAACGTAACGGCTCCGCGGATTGGTCCATTTGGACCAATGGTTCCATTTGGCTCGTCGTTACGTCACTTAGGGTGCGTTCACACCTGCCTTGTATAGTCCGGTTGAATCGAACCCTGGTGCGTTTAGCCGCTCGGTGCGGTTCATTTGGGTCAGTGTGAACACAATCCGAGACCTCTGAAGTGAACTAAACAACCGCACTCTGGTCCAATAAAATAGGTGGTCTCGGAGCGCTTGCTTGCGAACTCTGGAGCGGTTCATTGCTGGTGTGAACGCAGTCCGCACCAAAACATAGGAAGCGTATATTTACGTGTCACAAGAACGCGGTTATCTTTAAAATCTTTAGCGAAAGAGTCTTTCAAGACATCCGCGGTTGTTTAGTTAAAGAGCGAAGCAGAATTTAGTGTTGAACAGTGTCGTGTAAAGTAAAAATGCTCCGTCAGCTACATAAAAGTAAGAACACCTGTCGTCGGTGAAACGCCCTCCTGACTGCAGAACGTCTCTCATTGTGTTATAATGTTTTTTAACGGACGTTGTCTGATTATATAATCATATGCGTGGGCCGCTAGTGTCTGTTGATCTCCAGACTAACAGCAGCATGAAAATAACCTGCCGAAAGTGCCGATGCTCCATGGCGGAGGCTCCGGTAGAAATTGCCGGGATTTGCGTTTTTACCCCCTTAATGTCTGACCAATGGTTGAACTGCATTTCCGTGCACATGACTTGTGTTTAAAGTTTATAGTCCGTTTGAGTTTTGCCGTGTGAACGCAAACCGAACCTTCTGAAAAATGAAACAATGTAACAAACTGTCGTCTGGTGCGCAGCAGAAAACGGACTATTAGGTGTGAATGCGACCTTAGTACCAGAAAGAAAATGAGAAATCTCCACAGAGGCGTTCTGGGGCAGCAAAGACAGGACTTTTCTGTGTTAGAGTTTTACTCGCTACAGGGTGTACTTTGAGGGTTTGTGACTCTGCAGAGCGTTCACATGCAGAAAAACCTTCATAACACAAGGGGACGGGTAAGAACCGGAAAAGCATGACATGGGACCTGTTAAGCCCCAAGGTCCCCGCCGGCGGGTACTTTTTTTTTTTTTCACGACACTGTGTCTCAGGGCATCTTAATATTTAAGAACCTATTAATGTGTTATACCAGATTAACGGGAATAATCACAGCTAACTGACGATACAAACCATTTTTACCAAAACAAAACACAAGTGTCATAAAATGCATCTAAATGACCCCTGAGCGAAAAATGCTAACGCACTTTAACACAGAACTCAAGATAAAATATATCATTATTACTGATCGTAGCTGCACATACAAGATATCAGATTTAAGCTGAGACTCCACAGATTATTTAGGTATATATATCATCACTGAGTGATCCGAACTCGCGACAGGGGAAGCAAACACAGAAATCACAACACCTACCCAGAGATGGGGTCGTTACTAAAAAAAAGTAATATATTACATATTACATATTACTTTAAAAAAAAGTAATATATTACACTACTTAGTTACTCTCTACATAAAGTAACTCGTTACTTTACTCGTTACTTTACTCGTTACTTTACTCGCAGGGCCGGCCCGCCCCTCCCTACAGGCAGATCACGCAGACTGCGGTGCACCTACAGTGTGCGCGCCACAGTTTTGCTTCTGCGAGACTCCACTTGCACCCCCAATTACTATTGCATTAAGGAAGACATAACACAAGTCTTTCTTTATGCTCTAAAATAGGCTACCAGCCACACAACAAGCTAACAGTCTGTGACACGTCAAGACACTAATTAATTAAACCAGTTCAAGACGCATTATTCTTATCATTCTTTATGAGCGCATAACGGTAAGGTATCTAATTACTTATTTATTTAGTATTCCATAACTTAGTAACAGAGATGGTCAAACTAAAGTGGTAGAGACATGGCAGAATTCCTACAATGAAGCGGGACATTGAACTGTTCACCTGTGAGAGGGCGATCAACAAAAGAGAGCGAGCGGCCCCGTTGAGGGAGTTTACAGATGAAAAGACTCATCCATGTTTATGCAGCACTGCACGTGGAGATGTGGTCTCGCAAGTCGCGCAGATTACATAGGCCTACATGTATATAAACCTGCGGCGGAAACCCCTCTTGTCTGTCAGTGAGTGTGATTATTTTATAAAAGTAACGAAGTAACGCGTGTCGGGGCAATGTTAGTAACTGTAGTGTGATTACTAAATTATAAAAGTAACGCGTTACACTACTCTGTTACCGACAAAAGTAATATTATTACAGTAGCGCGTTACTTTGTAACGCGTTACACCCAACTCTGCACCTACCTTTACGGAGCTTCTAGGGAGATCGTCTCACCGTAGCTGTCAATCTGATCAAAAGACTTGTTCAATGGCATTAAAACGAGAAAAAACGCGGCTGAATCGGTTAATCCATAGGTTGATAATGTTTCTGGGTGATATTTTTTTTAATTTATAATCCATAATTCAATTTTTATGTAAAAATCGGAGAGTAAAAGTTAGCTGCTAATGGTAGCCACCAGAGTTATCGCAGCTTCCGGTCTTGGCTATGCGGCAGTCTCACACACACACATTACCAAATAAGGAGTATGTTTGGAGTTCCCCTCGATTCCATTGGCTCTGACGGTTAGAAAGAGATGTCAATCAGCAAAATCGAGCAAGGGGGGCCAGAGATAAACTATAATTTACATTTTTTTACTGTGTTCAATCTGAATTTACTTTAAAATAAAAACATCTATATTGATTCTGACACTTCTACATCCAACTCACAGGTTTATCATTACTTTGAGAAGAAAGATTATTAATGTAACCCTTTTAGAAGGGAAGATAATCATTTGTTCTGGGAATGTCATTTTCCAGCCTGAGACCTGAAAAACAGGCTCGGGGCTGAACAGGTTTAATAGATCAGTAAACACAAAGAAAAATGTTTTATTTTACATGAATTTGTGATATGTATATTACACATCCCTGTAGACTCAATTAGCTGCGCTCCGAGTCACTGGGAGTGTGATAACTTTTTGACCCTTGAATGATGTCATGGTGTCAGGAGGGTTTGGAATGCATGTGTGTGTGTGTGTGTGTGCGTGCGTGTGTGTGTGTGTGTGTGTGTGTGTGTGTGTGTGTGTGTGTGTGTGTGTGTGTGTGTGTGTGTGTGTGTGTGTGTGTGTGTGTGTGTGTGTGTGTGTGTGTGTGTGTGTGTGTGCGTGCGTGTGTGTGCGTGCATCTGTGTGTGATCCCTGTGGGGTGCAGCTATGGGAGCAGGAATCGATGGAGCAAGAAATAACCCTTTAATTAATAAATATCTGTATTCAGCTCACACAGCGCTGCAGAGGGAGACACCTGTGTGCATACTAAACCCACTCTAAAAAGTCATTCAGGGGACCTTTTACCACCACTTCATTAAATGCATGGTTGCAAGATACACATTTGAATTCATTGATTTAGATAAACATTTTAAGCTGCAAACATTAATTTATAAGTTGTGTTGACGTAATAATGTTGGTAATTACATCAACTTAATATTGTGTGTAATTTAAACTCGGATTTCGGCGTTAATTGATTTAAAACTGAATTCAAGTTGTAGTAAGTAATGCAATTGGCTTGATAACTTCATTGTTCTACACCTTGAGTTAAGGATTTCAAGTCCACTCCCACTTAACATGCCTGGACAAGTTCCCACAGTTAAGACAAATAGAAATATACAAAGGACATTTTAAGGTGAGTGTCGTCTTTTGTCATTCAAATACAGTAGATAGCCTTGTAGTTACAAGTGTAGTAGCAAGGGTGAATTTACACGGACCACTATTGCGGTAAGCATGTTGTAACTTCCGGTTGTTGTTGTCATCTCCGGGTATCCCGTGTGCCTGTTCTGTTGCTGATAGCTTATTATCTTAACCGATCGTTTTAAAACTCTTGATCACGGCAACTGCCTGACGTTGTAATCACACGTTACTATAGCTTAAGCACTCACAACTCTCCTTCTCTTAGCGACTGTAACTCCACAGTTGCCTACACTCTTTTCGGGTTTGCTAACGGTAGCTACTTTAGCTTGATAGCTAGCCATGGCTCTTTCCCCACCCTCGGGTGCTATTTCCTGCTCTAACTGTCTCATGTTTGGTTACTTCCCTGCCTCCTTTACTGGTACCGATACATGTGTTAAATGTAGTATAGTTGTTAGGTTGGAGGCGGGAATCATAGCCATAGAAGCCCGGCTCCGCATCTTAGAAACTAACTCAGCTACAGTAAAGCCCATGTTAGCCGGTGCGGACCGGCAAAAGGTAGCTCCTATTAGCCGTCCCCCGGCAACTCCCGAGCAGCAGGGAGACTGGGTGACTGTTCAGAAGGGGCATAACGCGAAACCCGCAGGTCCCCACCAACCCGTTCACGTATCTAACAGATATTCCCCACTCAGCGAGACACCCGCTGAGAAGCCAACTCTGGTTATTGGTAGCTCTATTATGAGACACGTGAAATTAGAGACCGAAGCCTCCACAGTCACATGCATTCCGGGGGCCAGAGCGGGCGACGTTGAGGCGCATCTTAAACTGCTGGCTAAAAATAAACGTAAATACAGTAGGATTGTTATTCACGTCGGTGGTAATGATGTTCGTATACGCCGATCAGAATGCACCAAACTTAATGTGGAGTCGGTGTGTAGTTATGCTAAAACAATGTCGGACACCGTAATCTTCTCTGGTCCCCTCCCCAATCTGATCAATGATGACATGTATAGCCGCATGTCATCATTTCAGCGCTGGTTGTCTTGGTGGTGCCCAGCAAACAATGTGGGCTTCGTAAATAATTGGACAGCCTTCTGGGGAAAACCTGGTCTGATTAAGAGAGACGGCATTCATCCTACTTTGGAAGGTGCAAATCTCATTTCGGCAAACATTTCAGGGCTTTGTGGACTTAATCCATGGCAAACTGGAGTTGAGACCAGGAGGCGGAGTCGCAGTCTTACACGCTTCTCTGCGCTCTGTCCTAGGCAGTCATCCATAGGAATCCCGAACCCAATAAAATATCCAATATTAACGGTGTGTGTGTCTGCCCAAGGACAAGTTAAGGTAAAACCTAATAGAGGTGTCATACATAATAACCTAATCAAAGTAAATGTAACAACTACTACAGTGCAACAAAACAGGAATATTAAATGTGGTCTCTTAAACATAAGATCTCTAGCATCTAAAGCAATATTGGTAAATGATTTAATATCAGATTATAATATTGATATATGCTGTCTCACTGAAACTTGGTTGAGACATGAAGAATATGTCAGCATAAATGAGGCCACTCCACCCAGCCATATCAATACTCATATTGCCCGAGGCACGGGCCGAGGAGGTGGAGTTGCAGCAATCTTTGACTCAAGTTTACTTATCAATACTAAACCAAAATTAAATTATACCTCCTTTGAAAGTCTCGTTTTTAGTCTTACGCATCCGACCTGGAAAACTTTGCAGCCAATCTTATTTGTTACAGTGTACCGTGCACCAGGTCCTTATTCAGAATTATTATCTGAATTCTCTGAGTTTTTATCAACTTTGGTTCTTAAAACAGATAAAGTAATTATCGTAGGTGACTTTAATATTCATGTTGACGATGATAAAAATAGCCTTACTGTTGCATTTAACTCTATATTAGATTCTGTTGGTTTTTGTCAGAGTGTAAATAAACCAACCCACTGCTATAATCACACTCTCGACCTTGTTCTGACTTATGGTATTGAAATTGAGCAACTATTAGTCGAACCGCATAATCCTGCTTTATCCGACCATTTCTTAGTAACTTTTGAAGTACTGTTACGAGACTACAAAGCATTAGTCAAAAGCTCCTGCAGCAGAAACCTATCTGTTAGTGCTATAGCCAAATTTAAGGAAGAGATTCCACCAATACTTAACTCGATAGCATGTCTGCATGTAAGGGAGGAAACTTATACAAAATGTACACCACCCCAAATTGATCATGTTGTTGATAGTGCTACAGATGCGCTGCGAATAAAATTGGACGCTGTTGCTCCTTTGAAAAAGAAGAAAATAAAACAACATAGATTAGCTCCATGGCATAATGCCCAAACCCGCAAAATAAAGCAAAAGTCGAGACAACTTGAAAGGATATGGCGTTCCACTAAACTTGAAGAATCTCGTTTAATTTGGCATATTACTCTCCATGAATATAAGAAAGCACTGCGTAAAGCGAGAGCAGCCTACTACTCTTCATTAATAGATGAGAATAAGAATAATGCAAGATTTCTTTTCCGCACTGTAGCCAGGCTGACAGAGAGCCACAGCTCGATTGAGCCTTCTATTCCCATAGCACTCAGTAGTAATGATTTTATGTGCTTTTTTAATGATAAAATTGTTACTCTTAGAAACAAAATTAATGACCTCTTGCCTTTGACCAGTATAGTGTTATCAACAGCTCCCGGAAACGTAAGTTCTAATATTACACTAGATAGTAAACTAGAATGCTTTTCAGCCATAAACCTTGAACAATTAAATTCAATGATTCTCTCTTCTAAACCATCAACGTGCATGTTAGACCCAATTCCAACTAAGCTGTTGAAGGAAGTTTTTCCATTAATTAGCACTTATTTATTAAATATTATGAATATGTCTTTATTATCAGGCTATGTTCCACAATCATTCAAAGTAGCAGTGATAAAACCGCTTCTTAAAAAGCACAACCTCGATCCAGAGGTTTTAGCCAATTATAGACCTATTTCCAATCTTCCGTTCCTCTCAAAAATTCTTGAGAAAGTGGTCGCAAAACAGTTGTGTGATTACTTAAAAAACAATGATTTATTTGAAGCTTTTCAGTCTGGCTTTAGAACACATCATAGCACAGAGACAGCTCTGGTTAAAGTCACAAATGACATTCTAATAGCCTCTGACAAGGGACGTGTCTCTATTCTTGTTTTGCTCGATCTCAGTGCTGCATTTGATACTATCGACCATGATATCCTATTGCAAAGACTAGAGCACTTAGTTGGCATACAGGGAACTGCTTTAGACTGGTTTACGTCCTATCTATCTGAACGCTCTCAGTTTGTACGTGTCAATGATGAATCTTCCACGCAAACCAAAGTTAGCCATGGAGTGCCACAGGGCTCAGTGCTCGGACCTATTTTGTTCACATTATATATGCTTCCGTTAGGCAATATTATAAGGAATCATTCTGTACATTTCCATTGTTATGCGGATGATACTCAACTATATTTATCAATCAAGCCTGATGAAATTAATCATCTAAATAAAATTCAAGACTGCCTTAAGGACTTAAAAACGTGGATGACCTTAAACTTTTTGATGTTAAACACGACCAAAACTGAAGTTATTGTACTTGGCCCGAAGAATCTACGAAACAAATTATCTAAGGATATATTAACCATGGATGGCATTAATTTGGCCTCCAGTGAGACTGTAAGGAATCTTGGTGTTATATTTGATCAGGATTTATCCTTTAACGCCCACATAAAATCTATTTCAAGGACCGCCTACTTCCATCTACGTAACATTGCAAAAATCAGGCATATCTTGCCTCAAAACGATGCAGAGAAACTAGTCCATGCATTTGTTACTTCAAGAATGGATTATTGTAACTCTTTATTATCAGGGTGTACCAAGAAGTCAGTCAAGTCGCTTCAGCTGATTCAAAATGCTGCAGCTCGTGTACTAACCAGAGTTAGGAAAAGGGACCACATTACTCCTGTTCTGGCTGCCTTACACTGGCTCCCTATAGAACACAGGATAGAATTTAAAATTCTTCTTCTCGCCTACAAAGCCCTTAATGGGCAGGCGCCATCTTACCTTAAAGAACTCATTATACCCTACTGTCCTACTAGGGCATTGCGTTCCAAGAATGCGGGGTTGTTGGTTGTTCCTAGAGCCTCTAAAAGTACAATGGGAGCCAGAGCCTTTTCTTATCAAGCTCCACATTTGTGGAATCAGCTTCCAGTTTGTGTTCGGGCGGCAGACACCCTATCCGTTTTTAAGAGTGCGCTTAAGACCTTCCTTTTTGATAAAGCTTATAGTTAGGGCTGATTAGATTCAGCCCCTAGTTTTGCTGATATAGGCTTAGTTTGTCGGGGGACATCTTACTTCTCTCTGTCTATACCTGTGTACTCTCATGTTCCGATTAACCCAGCTTCCCCAAATGTCTTTCTTTTTGGTGTCTGTATACGCCGGGATCCGGAGTCATGGATGATCCTGCGCTCCTCTGTCCTGGATCTTGAGTCGTGGCTGTGGTCCTGGATCATAGGTCCTGGATGGATATCCTCGTGGATTCATCTTCCTATTATACACACATGCATTTCCAAACATTTGGACTACCTATGTTGCAAATGTATTATCTTTTCAATTTACACACGGCATCTATTGCACGTCTGTCCGTCCTGGGAGAGGGATCCCTCCTCTGTTGCTCTCCCTGAGGTTTCTCCCATTTTTCCCTTTAAACTGTGGGTTTTCTTCGGAAGTTTTTCCTTGTACGATGTGAGGGTCTAAGGACAGAGGGTGTCGTATTGTCATACTGATATTTTGTACAAACTGTAAAGTCCACTGAGACAAATGTAACATTTGTGATATTGGGCTATATAAATAAACATTGATTGATTGATTGATAGTTGCACTGTATAGGCAAATTGCTGTTTGACCAAAATGAGCAGCCTTTGAACTGTGAATAGTTCTGTGAGAGGATACAAAGTAGTAGAGGCTACTGTGAGAGTACAAATACTTTGGTTTCTATTGTGATATCGCTTTTTATTCAAAATGAATCTCGTGAAGCAGATCAAGGACATGCTTCTTGAGGTAGGATCGTTATTTAGAGTTGTCATTGAAATGCAAGTTGTTGGCAGTCACCCATTCAGAATATATTCATTTAGGTCATTTCTCTTTTTTTCCTTTTTCAAAAATAGCACAATGCAATTGAAGTACGCAGAGAACTATAGCCATCCGCTGCCTTGTCGTGTACCTTGGAGAAAAGGAAGAGGACCTTTTCAAGGAGTTTAGCGACGTAATTAAAAATCTTGAAATAAAATAAAATCCATGTTTTTAACACAGGACAAAAGCACTGCTCTCTGTCAGTTACATTTTGAAGCATATTGCACTTTTGGCCACACCCCAATCAATAATATCTTAGCAACGTTCAGCATGGATAGGTGTTGACAGCAATGGCATGGGAAAAAGATTGTGTAACATTTGAAAAGTGGCTTCTGCTCTTCACTTAACCAGTTCACATATTGTATGGAACCTGCCAAACAGATGAGAAGACACGCTAACACTTGCACGGTTGTGATTGACAAAATCTGTCCACATGCATTTAAACACTAGGCAACGTATTCAAAAGCACCTCTGTGTGTCTTCAGGATCACATTGCCATGACGACACACACATGCAGACTCAATAGGTGAAAACAATACCAGCTGTAGCAGGTATTCATTATCTCTTATGCACTAACCTATTATTTAATGTGCTTCAAAAGGACATGAATATCGCCTTCATCAGTGACCGCTCCACCCCAGGATCTGACCATACGATGGCAACCATCGTGGTCGAGGGAAACAAATGAATGAGCATTCTGCGTTAAATGTGTTCATACTGTTTGAAATAATGACTGTCGGCAGTGTAAACGTCTTTGTTACATCTTTTGTGAAATGGATGTGTGTGATCTGCAGGTTGGTGCCCATTGAGAGTTTGTTTCTGTAGTTGTTAAAAAACTTTACAGATTGTTCATATTAGGCACTGGTTTTAAACATGCAAAGGCCTCTAACTTCGATGTGATGGCAGCATTTATTTGCTGTGTCCCCATGTCCCATGGTAATATGCCTAATTTATTTATTATTTGTTGGGCAATTTAAATGTGTTCTTTTTTTTCTCTCAAGATTGAAATGAAGCTCAGCGCAAGTTCTTTCAGGAAGACTGGCTGTATATACATTCACTCCGCAGCTGCTTATAATCAGCTCATCACAGGCGTTCTCTTTAACCTATTACATTTCACCTCATTCTCCAGCAGCCAATCACTGCGCTGCAGCCAAACTATAATATGGTTCTCCTCTCTCCTGCAGTCAGCTGTGATTTCAGGTTGTCATGCTGCCTCCCACCTCCTCCCCATCCACCTCCTCCCCAGCCGCCTCCTCTCATCACACCCAGTGCCAGGAGAGTTAATCCAAAGACCTCATCACATCTCCTCTTCATCCTATCTCCTCATCTAGACCCTGGAGGGTTCCCTATATTGTATACACACACACACA
This sequence comes from Gymnodraco acuticeps, assembly GCF_902827175.1. NCBI lineage: Eukaryota > Metazoa > Chordata > Actinopteri > Perciformes > Bathydraconidae > Gymnodraco > Gymnodraco acuticeps. Next base: position 55,508 of record NW_022991720.1, read on the forward strand.
TACACACACACCACACACACACACACACACACACACACACACACACACACACACACACACACACACACACTAAACCATTCCTTTAACCGGTGTTAGTGACGCTGCAATGCTTTTAGACTTTGCAAATAAGAAGGTAGGGGGGCAATGGATCCAATAAAGTCAATCCCACTGGATGGCCTACCTGCCTGTCAGCCTTCCATCTGTGCACAAACTTATCTCGTGCCCTCATTGGTCATGTGCTCGTTCGTGTGTGTTGGAGGAGGGGCTCTGTAAGGAAGTGGCAGATTTTTTCCGGCTGTGTTTTTTCAAATTCTAGCGCACTCGAGCTGGTTTCTCCACAATTACCTACCCCACCTTTAACCAGGAAAACAATGTTAAGTCATACTAACTTCTACTCTAGATTTGTCATGTTTGTGCAGTTTTTCTTTAAAATTATTAAGGTTTCTAAAGTAGGACATTTCCTTCCGGATGTTTATTATGTTTACTTGTTTCTTGGACGAGAATCAGGAAGATACAATTCAAACCTCTGCACTTAGGAAAACATTTCGGCTAGCTGCAGGTCGTATAGATATTCATCTGAAGAAGTGTCGGACATGAAGGAGTGCAGGAGATAAAACAAAGAACATTGTGTGCAGAGAGAAAACGTTTAGGATAGTAATATCCTCTCTTACAATTATTAAGTTAAAGGTGGGGTAGGTCATTTTGGAGAAACCAGCTCGAGTGCGCTAACATTTGAAAATACATTATATATATATTTAGCTGAGAATCTGATGGGAAAATTCTCATTTTTATTTTTTTTAAAGCTACATACCCGGAATCAGCACTTTAGTAACAGGGCTGAAATGAGGGGGATGAGGCTAGAGCAGTGTTTCTCAAACTTTTTCATACCAAGTTCCACTTAACCAATAAAAAAACACTCGCGGACCACCTAACTCCACAAATATACAAAATCACATCGTTTTTCTAGAACAGATTAAAAATCGCCTGAAAATGGTACAAACAAGTGGAAACCTGTGTGATGAAGGTGTTGCGCTGGGCTATATCATACCATCGAAAGTGAAACTTAAGCTCGCTCCATTGCGGAGATATTCCCGCGAGAGTGCGTAAAACTTTAATTTATTAATTTTAATTAAATGTGAAATTGTACCAATATACTCACGGACCACTAGGGGGCGCTCACGGACCACCAGTGGTCCGCGGACCACACTTTGAGAAGCACTGGGCTAGAGTGATCTGTTTGGTACTTTGAGCAAAACACTTCATAGACATGTTTTGTATACATCTGAGACCTATAATATATGACTGAAAATAGTACAATAGGAGACCTTTAACAGACAGGGACGTCCTCCCATGTGTGGCTGTAATTAGATCTGCAGGACTACAGAGGTAACGAGGAGGAGGCTCATGTAATCTGTTTGTCTAGGACACAGAGTGTTGTGTCTTTGCTTCCCTCTCTCAGGGTTTAGTGTTTGTCTTCAGCCAGGACAGAAAAACAACAGCTGAATGGAAAACTGTTTAGTGTGACGGTGCAGTAAAAACAACAGAGAGCTGCCAATACAACCGGGAGCGTCTGCTCTGACAACTATTCCACATCTATTGCATATATTATACATCTTGCAGCAAATATAAGGACAAGGAAGGGAAGTTGTATTTCTGTGTTGGGCCCTGAAGGCAGCATCTCCCTCCTTGGACTATTGCAGAAAATAATCTCAACGTTTGCTATAAAGGAACTAAAGCATGACTTCACGTTTCTGAGGACTTTTTACTTTCTACTTCTTACATGTTGAACCCAAATACCTGTACTTTCTACTTCTTACATGTTGAACCCAAATACCTGTACTTTCTACTTCTTACATGTTGAACTCAAATACCTGTACTTTCTACTTCTTACATGTTGAACACTAATACCTGTACTTTCTACTTCTTACATGTTGAACACAAATACCTGTACTTTCTACTTCTTACATGTGAACTCAAATACCTGTACTTTCTACTTCTTACATGTTGAACTCAAATACCTGTACTTTATACTTCTTACATGTTGAACTCAAATACCTGTACGTTCTACTTCTTACATGTACAACACAAATACCTGTACTTTCTACTTCTTACATGTTGAACACAAACCTGTACTTTCTACTTCTTACATTTTGAACACAAATACCTGTACTTTCTACTTCTTACATGTTGAACTCAAATACCTGTACTTTCTACTTCTTACATGTTGAACACAAATACCTGTACTTTCTACTTCTTACATGTTGACCTAAAATACCTGTACTTTCTACTTCTTACATGTTGAACTCAAATACCTGTACTTTCTACTTCTTACATGTTGAACTCAAATACCTGTACTTTCTACTTCTTACATGTTGAACACAAACCTGTACTTTCTACTTCTTACATGTTGAACTCAAATACCTGTACTTTCTACTTCTTACATGTTGAACTCAAATACCTGTACTTTCTACTTCTTACATGTTGAACACAAATACCTGTACTTTCTACTTCTTACATGTTGAACTCAAATACCTGAACTTTCTACTTCTTACATGTTGAACCCAAATACCTGTACTTTCTACTTCTTACATGTTGAACCCAAATACCTGTACTTTCTACTTCTTACATGTTGAACCCAAATACCTGTACTTTCTACTTCTCACATGTTGAACTCAAATACCTGTACTTTCTACTTCTTACATGTTGAACTCAAATACCTGTACTTTCTACTTCTTACATGTTGAACTCAAATACCTGTACTTTCTACTTCTTACATGTTGAACTCAAATACCTGTACTTTCTACTTCTTACATGTTGAACACAAACCTGTACTTTCTACTTCTTACATGTTGAACACAAATACCTGTACTTTCTACTTCTTACATGTTGAACTCAAATACCTGTACTTTCTACTTCTTACATGTTGAACTCAAATACCTGTACTTTCTACTTCTTACATGTTGAACTCAAATACCTGTACTTTCTACTTCTCTCATTTTCCAAACAGCTGGTTCCTTTAGTCTGAATGTGTGTTTGGTGCGTGATCATTATTCTTTAGAGTCATTGCGTGCCTATTGATTTGAACACGATCCGTGTATCCATCACTTCCTGGTCTTCTCTAAAGAAGAGGGACCAATGGAAACGTTGTCATGTTGCCGTTGTTCAGCATGGAAACATTCATTAGCTAACAATGACATTATTGTTCTATTAATATAAAGGGAGGTCAGGTACTCTTTAAAACAGCTGCTAGTTATGGGTCCTTTTTACTGAAGTACATTTCAAAGCCCATACTTCTTTACTTTGACTTGAGTAAAGAAGTTTAGTCAGTACTTCTACTTTTACCAGTGTTTTTAAACACGAGTATCTGTACTTCTACTTGAGGATCTGGATCTGGATTAATACTGAGCAGAACCCAGAGGTATCACGCTCAGTGGGGGATGGATGAGATCCGCTAAATGTCTCTTCGAATTTGCCGGAAGCACAACACGGTTTCTGCGATGACAGCTTCTTCTGGTAGCAAGTTCCACTCTCTGATTGTTCTCGGAAAGAAGGAGTATTTAAGAGTGTCACTACTAGTTGCGAAAATTCGCTCGAAGTTCAAAGAGTTGGCTTTGTGGGTTGCACTTCTTCTAACTGGCTCTACTAGGAAAGGATGTGTGTACTTTTGCATCTCTGGTGGGGACTGTGTTTCCTTCGTCTTCGTGTGATCTGCGAGATCTAAGTCGGTCCAAACGAGATCTCTCCAGCAATTGTTCTCTTGCTCCTGATTGGACAGCACGACAGATGTCTCCCAGCAACAGATACGTTAAGAAGGTTAAAATAGATGTAGATAATATTAAATATAAAGATAAGATAAGATGGAACTTTATTTATCCCCTTGGGGATTTTCAGGCGTTTAGTAGCAACAGGATAAAGTGATAAAGTAACTGTTACTGTAACGGCTCTATCGTCGGTTGTCAGAGAGCTAACAGTTGCTAAAGCCCCTGTCACATTGTCCTGAAATTGACACCCGATGGACACACGAATATGGAATTGTGAATATCGCACGAAGATGGCCCCAAACCACAGACGAAGACAACATTTACATTACATGTAAGACATACAACTGCAACGAAAGTAACACAAACAATTATGTTAAAGTACTATGATACTGTGCTGATATCTTCAGACTTTGTTCTTTACTTTCTCCGTCTTTATATGTAGAAGATATTACGTTTTCTCCTTAATGTTGTTTCCATAACAACAACAACTTCCTGTCAAATGTCCTTCAAAATAATATATTATATCCTTTTTAGTTTCACAGAACACAAATTGGGTTATTTACATAATATGTTTACATGATTTTGTTGTGCAATAAAAAACCCGATGGACACACGATAAAGGAAATGTTCAAATTCGGCTGTGATCGTAGCAACATCGGGCCATTCGTGAGAGCATCTAAGCCATCGTATGACCGCCGGTGGAGTTTCTCAGGCTCCGGCAGCAACTTCGTGAGCGGTGGCAAAATCTTTGGCATGCCAAAAAATTGCCGAAGGACCTTGCGAAGGTTCATTTTCGTGTTAAATTCGTGTGTAAATGTTGCCCTTCGTAAGGCCATCGTGAGGGCATTATCATCGGTGCCATCGGGCATTCGCCCCGATCAGAGTGAGGGTGAATGCACCGATGATAACACGAAGATGACACGACTTGACAAGATGCCCTCACGAGTGCCTTACGAAGTTGCCGCTCACGAAGTTGCTGCCGGAGCCTGAGAAACTCCACCGGCGGTCATACGATGGCTTAGATGCCCTCACGAATGGCCCGATGTTGCTACGATCAGAGCCGAATTTGAACATTTCCTTTATCGTGTGTCCATCGGGTGTCAATTTCGGGACAGTGTGACAGGGGCTTAAATGCCACACTCTTTTTACACCCAGTGTGTTAATGACAATTGGGAAGTGTTGCTTCAAATGTGACAATTTAAAATCATCTCCAAGTGACGTAAATAAACCCGTAGTGACACATAAACTGGAAATGAGCTTCTTAATGACAGTCTTCTTTGTAAATGATCGTGTTCACTGATCTCATTTAGGGTAAAGCAAGAGAACAAACCTCAGGTGATATCAATATCTTCTGATCTTGTTTAGTGTCTCCTGACGTGTGTGAGGATAAACAGGAAGTACAATTAACATTGTATTAAACATGAGCTGCTGATGCAACAACCTGTTCAACACTTCCTGTTTCATGAAACCTTTACAGCTTCTGATGCTTGTTCATTAGCGAGAGGTTAACGTACCGGAGGAGTTCTCATTACAGACGGAGGACTTTATAAGACGTACGGACACATTTGACCTCATCTTTGACCAGCTTGTTGCATTCATGAAGACGAGTTTCTTGGTGCTCCTTGAACATTTTCATCCACATTTTGATCCAAAACAGCGTGAAATTAAAAGTAATTGATCTTCAGAGCTAGCTCAGCGCTGTGAGCAAACAAATCACCAGCAGATCCAGTGAAATATCCTCTGAGGATTCAATCCAATGTTTTAAAAGTGACAAATTGTCGTGTGAATCTTAATCTCTTATCATTTGTGTTTTGGAGTTCTGGTTCTGAGTTTCTAGAGTCAACACTTGGAGGAAAAGCATGGAGAAAGACAACAAAACACAGTTTAAACTCAACATTTCTCTCCCTCAAGACTCAATGACATCTCTCCTCTAACATACGAAGAAAACGACTTGAGGAAAACGACAAAAAGAGACTCAATAAAAATACATTTTAGTGTAAATATGAATAACTGTAATGTACTTTATGTATTATACTGTGTTTTCCTTGCAGATAACCTCGTAGATATTCTGTGAATTAAAGATGTGTATGTGAGCCCTGTGCTGATCAAAACTCTGGAGAAACACAACAATTATTTACAGTTTTTTAGACAAAAATGTACAAAAAGTAATAGTTTTAACCTGGAAAACATGGAGGTTATGGACAGATTCTCTCGATGCTAAATATGGCTCAACAGACGGCCCAATACATTTAAAATGCACACTCAAAATCACAAAGTAACTCCTGGAAAGTGTTGACTTGAACTTTGAAAGGCAAGACACACACAGAAGAAAGTGGATACAAGACATGACGAGTTGTAAAGTGAGAGGAAGAGGATTTGTTTTGACAGGATGAAGTTTGCAGAGAGCAGCAGGTCTGGCAGAGGAGCAGGAAAACACTTTATTTTGAAAATCATTTGAGTGTCAAGAGCAGGAGAGCAACGCAAAAGGTGCTGAAGTGTATCAAATATACAGAATAAAAACAGAAGGAGTCCATCAGCCGTCAGTGAAATGAATTTTGTGACTTTATATTGAGCTTAAATATAGAAATACCACCATAAAGAAATATCCTTCAAACACTCGACCAGCTGCAGATGGTGTCTGCTTTTTAAAATGCTCTTTTAATATAATTTAATGTATGTATTTATTTGTTATTGTTCCACTGGTTATTGTGTTAAAAGCAAAATAAAAACACAGCCATCAGCGGTCAGTCGGTCAGATTTACTGCTTAGTATTCAGTATAAACATAGATATAAAAACCATCAAGTACTCTTCAAACACAAAGTGATGAAGTGCAGATGGTGTCGGGGGGAAGTGGTTCAAATGCCTGATTCTGCTGAATAACACTTTGCTCTTCTGATAGATTATAACACACACCTGTACTCTACTGCCACCTGCTGGAGACAAAGACTACAGGCAGGAGGAGGGAGGCTCACCTGTGTCACCTGGAACACACGCACACACACGCACACACACACACACTGCATGGGACCACTTTATTTTATTTTGAAAGGTGGCCATAAACAGTTTAGAGATTTGAGACACAGGTCATGTCATTCGTCCTCTGGCAGACCGTTCTTTGGCCACATGTTCACAGGTTATCAACGGTTATATTAAGACTTCAGTTTGGCCAGATAAAGGGTCGT
>NW_022991720.1:62551-80051 GCF_902827175.1 Gymnodraco acuticeps
GCAGAGGAAGAACCTGCTAGAGGACGAGCGCTCCTTCTTCTAGCAGGTTCTTCCTCTGCAGGAAACAGACTGGATGTCTGTGAGCGCAGAGGAAGAACCTGCTAGAGGACGAGCGCTCCTTCCTCTAGCAGGTTCTTCCTCTAGCAGGTTCTTCCTCTAGCAGGTTCTTCCTCTAGCAGGTTCTTCCTCTAGCAGGTTCTTCCTCTAGCAGGTTCTTCCTCTAGCAGGTTCTTCCTCTAGCAGGTTCTTCCTCTGCGCTCACAGACATCCAGTCTGTTTCCTGCAGAGGAAGAACCCAAAGAAACGTGGCTCAGCCTCTCTGCTAATGGATGTGAAAACAAGGAGCAGCGTCTCCGGGTAAAGGATGGGGGTTCTTATGAAGCGGCTCTCACGGGAGAATCATTCCCACTCGGCTCCAATTAGCAGCTGCTCATTACACAGGGGTTTTAATGAGTCTCTATTTTAAACTTCTTTGTGTCTGAAAGTCTTTGTGCTTTTTGTTCCTGCATCTCTTCTTCTTCTGCTGTTTCCTCATCTTTAGCCTTACACTCATCTTTCGGTTCGTCGGAGCACATTATCAGAGCTGAGAGGGGGAATCAAACCATTGCTTTTTAATCATGCTTTTCTGAGAAGAGCCTGTCGGTGCTTCCGTCTCTTTGCTCCCAATGTTTCAGGACACTAATATTAACACGTTCATTTCTGCCCTTTTTTCTTTTTGTAGGACGTTGGTTTTGTGTTTTGTTATGTTCTCTAAATAAATGTAAATGTAGGCCTCCACCTTGGGCTGCTCTCAGAGTCGTGTCTCCTTATTCCTGCTAGAGTGCTTTATTTGATGTTGGTATGCAGCGTGTTGATTATTCTCTCAGAGCTAAGTGCTCTGTGTCGCCTCGTGTCTGCAGAACATGTTTTTGTCAATTCTCCGACCGTAACTTCGTAATAAACCTTCAGTGTTTGCCATCAAGCTCCAGCTCTCCCGTCTCTCTGTGTGTCCATTACAGTGATCGTATGTTGTTGTTGTTGTTGTTAAGGTTTTTTTGCCAGGTTAGTTTGAAAACTATATATTTATGGAGTTTGTTTTTCAAGTTGTTTTTGATTCTCAGTGTAATATAAGTCTGTTACATCTCACCTGTAAAAGCAACAGTATTGACCAACTGTTATTATAAATCATTTATGTAATCAAACGTTATCCTCTGGGTGATGTATCCTTTACTTTTGAATCCTTGTAGCTCCCTCAAAGCAATGTGTCGGATACTTCAGCTGCTTCTGGGCCTTAAGACACAGGAGGGGTTCAAACCTCTACATTACCCAACATGCATTACAAAAGCATCTTTGTGTCAGACGCTCGCTGCCAGCTAAAGCCCACATTTCTCTGTCTAAATGTGGAATGTATTTAAGGCATGGGCTTCTCACCGAGTTCAGCCATGGACAGTGAGGAAGGGTCTCCATCGCTGAGGGGGCAGAGCGGGAAGAAGCCGTTGTTGGAATTTAAATCGCTCAGAGGCTCCGGTTTGATGCCGTTAATATCGAGACCCGACTGATCAGGGGACGGCTGGATGTCCAGGTAGAAACCCTGAGTTTCTCCTCTTCCTCCTCCTCCTCTTCCTCTTCCTCTTCCTCTTCCTCTTCCTCCTCCTCCTCCCCCTCTTCCTCCTCCTCCTCCTCCCCCTCCTGAGTCTGCCTGTTGTGGAGGAGAAGCTCTTATAGGTCATGTGAACTTTTGGTAATTCATGTCAGAATTCAGAAATATCGCTGAACAATTACAGAGGCTGTGCCATTGACTTACATTGGAAAAGAGACGTCCGTACATCCTAATACGAATGCTTGAATAGCCCTAATTTAAATCATTAGGATCCAAAAATGTGATTGGAGGCGGTGCTTACAGGTGAGAGGCGGGGTTTAATGATGGGAGGCGGGTTAAAGGAAAAACTGCTTTATTGGCCAAAAGATTCCCGAAGTTACAGATATTTTTTTACGTCAGAGTCAGGACATTCAGGCCCCGCCTCCGATGCTGTATCCTGTTCTGCATTTTGCCATATTTCACATTGGGACACACCAAGTTCAGAAATACCCGTTGTATGACCCAACGACATGGCCTTTTGACATGTCTCAATGAATGCATCAGGGTGTAGAGTAAAGACCACCAACCTTTGAAGACACTGACCCTCCTTCAGGGGAGTTTTGCACCATGTATCCCTCGTCCTGCAGCTCTGTGATGCTGGAGGTCGGGGGGCCGTAGAGGGGGGAGAGCTGCTCGGCCTCCCCCAGGATCGGGGTCTCAATGCTGGGGAGAGTCAGGAGGAGAGAGGGTCCCTCCTGGTTCTTCTGTTGCTGGAGGAGGTGTTTCTGAACCTCAGCGTACAGACTGTCCCGCTGCTTCTTCGACATGCGGCCGAACTTCACAGCTGGGATTGAGGAAGAGGGGGAGATAACTGAGTAAGGAAGTATTATGTAAGGGATGTTCTTTTCCCCATAAAGACCAAGTCGCTGCACATTATCCCGCTTATTACAAGGCCAGATAAACAAACGAACGACTCAACCCCCAATATTAATTTAAATGATTTTATTGACTAAAACATGATCCTATTTCTTCCGCTAAGAAAAATAAAACTCCGTGCCACAGCGCACCAACAGCTGGAACTGCGACAACAACTACTTTATGGCAGCACCGTCCAAATCTATGTACAGTTTCTGATTGACTAAAAATCGATGCTAGATGACTTCCAAGTGCGTTTGATAGTTGACGCCAAGGGACCCTGACATAACGTCAATATAGGACGAGTTGGGAGTAAGAACGTGTTGGTTTCTTTAGGTTTGTGTGTGTGTGTGTGTGTGTGTGTGTGTGTGTGTGTGTGTGTGTGTGTGTGTGTGTGTGTGTGTGTGTGTGTGTGTGTGTGTGTGTGTGTGTGTGTGTGTGTGTGTGTGTGTGTGTGTGTCACCGTCTCTGGACATGCCCACAGTCCGACACTTCTGCAGACGGCAGTGTTGGCAGCGGTTTCGGCTCGTTCGGTCGATCAGACAGTTTTTCTGTCGCGGACACGAGTAGCTGGCGTTGCTTTTCTGACTGCGTCTGAAGAAACCCTGAGAGAGGAGGGGAATGTTAAATAAGTGCAAGACAAGCGGAAGAGATTTTTATTCTACGTCATAAAATACGTCAGTAAATACCCCACTGGTGAATTTAAAAACGGCGGTTGCTAACAAGAGTCTAAATGAGACGACTAAACGTCATCAGGCACAACATTAGCCACCTTTAGCTTAGCATAGTAATGTGAAGTCATGTGACCGTGCTGTAGTTCCTTTATAGCCTAACATTAGCCACCTTTAGCTTAGCGGTGGTGACGTGAAGTCATGTGACCGTGCTGTAGTTCCTTTAAAGCCCAACATTAGCCTCCTTTAGCTTAGCGGTGGTGACGTGAAGTCACGTGACCGTGCTGTAGTTCCTTTATAGCCCAATATTAGCCACCTTTAGCTTAGCGGTGGTGACGTGAAGTCATGTGACCGTGCTGTAGTTCCTTTATAGCCCAATATTAGCTGTCATTAACGATAGCTTTTTACTTGACTAAGACTCTTTCTAAGACATTCAAATTATATTTTTTTGGAATCATGTTTCTGTGCTCCACTTTCCAGCGTTCCCTTAACAAGCTCTCCTCCCATCATGCTCTCTGTTCTGTGTTTGCATGCTGATGATCTCGTTGGCAGTGAAATGAGCCTCCAGCTGTCCGACAGCAGCTGAACACACTTTGTGTTCCGGGGAAAAGTTTCTGAGCCAGATGAAAACTGAACGTCAATGTTTGCCTGATTCTGCTAATAAGACTCTGAGATAGAGAAGAAGGAGCTGAAGGAGAACAGGAATTGAGTTTTTTTTGTAAATCCCAGGATATGAGATGTTACACCAGACAGAAGCATTGCTATTGTTAATATCTGTGCAATTCTACACATAAGTGAAGTATAAAAAGGATAGAGCACATTATATACAACACGACTTGCTTTACAGAGGATTTAAAGCACAATCAAACCAACGATGAAATGATTAAATAACTGAGCCGGCAAAGTTATAATGCTTTTTACAGTTAGCCAACTGGACTTTTATCCATTAAACAAATGTAAAACACATAAAGCATTGTGAACATTTGAAAAACAATGTCATTAAACTGTATGATATCTCAAAACCTTAAAAAAAATGAAAAAATATATTTTTTCTTACAGAGAGGAAACTAGGGCCCGATTCCAAACCACACTTTTATGTGTTTTTTTCAAACTCATATCTTTTTTGTTAACATATTTTTGTTATAAAATATGATGTTTATAAAGCTGCTTAGTTTTTGCAACAGTGCCTGTAAATATACAACAGTTTTACAGTTTTCTAGACTAAACATGAGTAAATTATCCGAAGATAAACAACAATACGAGGTAACATGAAGTTGTTAACATCTGTATGTCGATATTAAATGTCTATCTTGTTGTGCAGTTTATCAGTGAATGTTTTGCAGAAACTATTTGTAAACAGTGTGTTTCATGACAGAGACGTGCAAACGGAGGGGTAGTGTGTAGGGGGCAGTTTGGAATTGGGCCTAAATGTTAAGGATGAACAGGAAGTTAGAGGATATACAGGAAGTGATGAAGAGGAAGGGGCGGGGCTTACCTTACAGCCCTCACAGGTGATCACCCCGTAGTGGATCCCCGAGGATTTATCTCCACAGATCTTACAGGGGATGATTTCAATCTGAGCTGCAGACACACAGAGGTTAGAGGTAATAGCGTCAACATAAAATCAACCAGCCATCAGTCATCACATCTAGATGGCAAGAGTACACACATCCTTTACTCAAGAAGAAGTACAGATACTCGTGTTTAAAGATACTCTAGTAAAAGTAGAAGTACTGACTAAACTTCTTTACTCAAGTAAATAGGCTTTGAAATGTACTTAAAGGTGGGGTAGGTAAGTTTTAGAAACCGGCTCGAGATACACTTTTTGCTATATTCCATGGAATGCTCTTAACATCCCGATAGCAATGAATATCTTTGACAACAAATCCATAAAAAAATGTCATCTGTGGAAGCCGTAGTGCTGTAAAAAGCACGACCAATCATCTGAGCCGGCCCGGTTAAAAGTAACTGGATGGCCTACCTGCCTGTCGGCCTTCCATCTGTGCACAAACTTATCTCGTGCCCTCATTGGTCATGTGCGCGTTCGTGTGTGTTGGAGGAGGGGCTCTATGAGGAAGTGGCAGATTTCTTCCGGCTGTGTATTTTCAAATTCTAGCGCACTCGAGCTGGTTTCTCCAAAATGACCTACCCCACCTTTAAGTAAAAAGTACCCATAACTAGCAGCTGTTTTAAAGAGTACCTGACCTCCCTTTATATTAATAGAACAATAATGTCATTGTTAGCTAATGAATGTTTCCATGCTGAACAACGGCAACATGACAACGTTTCCATTGGTCCCTCTTCTTTAGAGAAGAGCAGGAAATGATGGATACACGGATCGTGTTCAAATCAATAGACACGCAATGACTCTAAAGAATAATGATCACGCACCAAACACACATTCAAACTAAAGTTTTTCTCAGATCTACTTCATATAGTAAACAAGTCTCTTCACTCAGGTGTTTTTCCACAGGCCCTGAAAACTGCAGTCATTAAACCGCTCTTAAAAAAGCATAATCTAGATGCTTCAGTAATGAACAATTACAGGCCCATATCAAACCTCCCATTTCTAGGTAAAATCATTGAAAAAGTAGTTTTTCAACAGTTGAGTAATTTCTTGAATTTAAATAACTGTTTCGATGTGTTCCAGTCAGGCTTTCGTCCAAACCACAGCACTGAGACTGCTCTTGTAAAGGTCTTCAATGACATCCACTTAAACACAGACAGTGGCAGAACTTCAGTGTTAGTATTATTAGATCTCAGTGCTGCGTTTGACACTGTTGACCACAGCATATTACTAGACCGACTGGAAAACTGGGTGGGACTTTCGGAAACAGTTCTGAATTGGTTTGAATCCTACTTAAAGGACAGAAACAACTTTGTTTCTATAGGTAAATACACATCTGAGTTGACAAATATGACATGTGGGGTTCCTCAAGGCTCCATCTTGGGGCCTCTTCTCTTTAACATCTACATGCTACCACTGGCTCAGATAATGAAGAACAACAAAATAAGTTACCATAGCTATGCAGATGACACACACATTTACATAACAATTTCACCAGGAGACTATGCTCCAATTCAAACACTGAGTAAGTGCATTGAACAAATCAATGACTGGATGTGTCAGAACTTTCTCCAATTAAACAAAGATAAAACTGAGGTAATGGTTTTTGGAGCCAAGGCAGAACGTATAAAAGTTAGCGCTGAGCTTCAGTCTGCAATGTTCAAAACAACAGATAAAGCCAGACATCTATGTGTAGTCATGGACTCTGACCTGAGTTTCAACAGTCACATTAAAACTGTTACTAAATCAGCCTACTATCACCTAAAGAATATATCTAGGATTAAAAGACTAATGTCACAGCAGGATTTGGAAAAACTTGTCCATGCTTTTATCTTCAGTAGACTCGACTACTGCAATGGTGTCTTCACAGGTCTCACTAAAACATCTATTAGGAAGCTGCAGCTGATTCAGAACGCCGCTGCTCGAGTCCTCACTAACACTAAGAAAGTGGATCACATCACTCCAGTTCTGAAGTCTTTACACTGGCTTCCTGTGTGTCAAAGAATAGATTTCAAAATACTGCTGCTGGTTTATAAAGCACTGAATGGTTTAGGCCCAGGATACATTTCTGACCTCCTGCTAAATATGAACCATCCAGATCTCTCAGGTCTTCAGGGACTGGTCAGCTTTCTGTCCCCAGAGTCAGAACTAAACATGGAGAAGCAGCGTTCAGTTATTATGCTCCAAATATCTGGAACAAACTCCCAGAAACCTGCAGGTCCGCTGCAACTCTGACTACTTTTAAATCCAGGCTGAAGACTTTTCTTTTTGTCGCTGCTTTTAATTGAAACTGAGCCGTTGTGTTCATCAGTAAAGTGGAACTTCTGTGTTTTCATATCTTAAACTGCACTATAACTTTTTATTCATGTAATTTTTATTCATGTATTTTTTGTTTTAATGTTTCTTTTATTATCTTTTTTTTAAATGCCTTTGTCTGAATGTCTTTCATTTTTGTAAAGCACCTTGAATTGCCTTGTGTTGAAAGGTGCTATATAAATAAAATGGCCTTGCCTTGCCTTGCCTAAAGGAACCAGCCTGTTTGGAAAATGAGAGAAGTAGAAAGTACAGGTATTTGGGTTCAACATGTAAGAAGTAGAAAGTACAGGTATTTGGGTTCAACATGTAAGAAGTAGAAAGTACAGGTATTTGAGTTCAACATGTAAGAAGTAGAAAGTACAGGTATTTGAGTTCAACATGTAAGAAGTAGAAAGTACAGGTATTTGTGTTCAACATGTAAGAAGTAGAAAGTTCAGGTATTTGGGTTCAACATGTAAGAAGTAGAAAGTACAGGTATTTGTGTTCAACATGTAAGAAGTAGAAAGTACAGGTATTTGTGTTCAACATGTAAGAAGTAGAAAGTACAGGTATTTGTGTTCAACATGTAAGAAGTAGAAAGTACAGGTATTTGAGTTCAACATGTAAGAAGTAGAAAGTACAGGTATTTGGGTTCAACATGTAAGAAGTAGAAAGTACAGGTATTTGTGTTCAACATGTAAGAAATAGAAAGTACAGGTATTTGTGTTCAACATGTAAGAAGTAGAAAGTACAGGTATTTGTGTTCAACATGTGAGAAGTAGAAAGTACAGGTATTTGGGTTCAACATGTAAGAAGTCAAAGTTAAAAGTCGTCAGAAAAATAAGTAGTGGAGTAAAGTACTGATACCAGACACATTTACTTGAGTACAGTAACAAAGTATTTGAACTCCAATACTTCTCACCTCTGGTTATAATAGAAGCAGGAAAGGAGGGAAATAAATAAAGACAAACACTGCATCTGCATTTGCCAGATGCAACTAAAAGTAAATAATCCCAAGATAACAGAGAGTGTTTATTTTTGCAATTTATGAAGAAAAAAAACAAAACAATGTGGAAAAAAACAACTGGACATTGAAAAGATTAGGACTGAACGAGATTAATAATTTTTGGGATGTAACATTTCACTAAAATATAAATCAGATTATGTCCCTTTCATCTGCCAGACAAATTGACATTATAGAAAACACAGGCCGTGTATTTATACACTCAGCAGACTGTAACAGATTGACAGCTCTGAGAGGATATATCAGGGGTCGGCAAACCCTGGCACGCGTGCCAGGGGTTGCCGACCAGCATTGGCACGCGGCACCGTAACCAGTGGCACACTAGGAATAAGTGGAATAAGTGTGCAAAATATTTAAATTGTATTTTCGGATCCTGAACGAGACCGCCGCCAGAGCGCGTCTCCCCGTTACCTGCAGAAGGAAGCCATGCACGCAGCGCAGCCCCGCTCTCTTTAACTCCAGGTGACTTTCTGCCGCTTTCCTCTGTGGTGCTGATCATTTCACCACGGAGGAAAGCACTTCACAAATTGTAGGAGCTGTACAAATGCCGCAGTTTTTGCGTGGCTGTGTCTTTAGTGGAAAACCCAGGGGCGATCTGCTCATCTCTCATCGAAATAATATGCTACAAAGGGGCGGACTGGCCACCTGTGTGTTGAACTTTCCTGTCGCCTCCCAGACCGTAGTGGAGGAGGGCAGAAGCAACAAGCTTCAGGTTCAATAACCCACTTTAGCTTCAATGACTGGAGAGAGGCGAGCTCTTCTTGGGAGGCCGTTGCATTTATTTAGCTGTTTTTCTGTTTCACAAAATACATCACAGACCTCTGATAGTTGACGATCGTCAAGCTCCTCACCCCCCCCCCCCCGTTGATAATTCTCGATCGTTGGCACGCTGATAACAATTTTTTTTTTAAATGGCACTTCATATCAAAAAGGTTGCCGACCCCTGGGATATATTAAGCAGAGGGAAGTTATACACACACACACACACACACACACACACACACACACACACACACACACACACACACACACACACACACACACACACACACACACACACACACACACCCTCCCTATTTGTCTGCAGAAACACGTCTGGCTATAATCTGCTCCTGGATCAAATGTATGTTATTAATCTTTCTCCAAAACAACACCTTGAAAATGTAAAAAAAAAAAGTGTAGGATTAAACAACACATCCTCACTCCCAGGTCGGCCTATGTTGACGTTATGTCAAGTCCCCTGTCGGCTTTTTCCAACGCAAGGGGGGGGCCTTAGCGTCCATTTTCAACGCAAGGGGGGGGCCCTTAGCGTCCATTTTCAGCTTTCCGGGATGTCCATATGCTTCTATGGGCGCTCATGGAAGCACGGCATTCGTTTGTGTCGACTGCCCTTAAAGGCAATGTGAGCGTCCATTCTCATTGGATAACGGAGAATTGTACACCCGGAAGTAAGTATTCCCCTTACTGTCGATTGATTTTACAGTGATATCTGCACTACTCATCGACTAAAAACACCAGATTATCCTTGTTAATTACACAACATTGATTGGTTTAAATTGTGTGCAATGCTTTTGTATTTTTCCCCTTCGATTCGGAGAAACAAATATTTTTTCTGAGTAAAGGATGGCAGAAGACACTACACTACCCAGAATCCCCAGCTATCGTTTGGACTACACCATGTGCTCTGTTTGACAAACCCCGTGATAGTCCTCAAGCTCTGTGATTGGAGAGTGTGCTCCGAGGGTTACGCCGAGCCTCGAACAGCACTTGAAATGGGATGGAATCACGGCAGACTGTCCAAAACTGGATTTGAACGGGTCCACCGCGTCCCCCCTCCCCCACCCCGTCCCCAGAACTACACATGCTGGCTATTCTGTTTCGCAACATGTTCTGTATCTATGGCACGTCTCTACTGGGAGTTGTAGTTTTAAAAGACGTTTTCGTATTTCCCATAATAAGAAGTTGCCGGTATTAAACTGTGTACATCCCTGGAGGTTTAGGGGATAGGAAACACTCACATTTAAAACATATAATTAATAAATGGGTGAAAATTGCTTGTGCCCATAATGGGCAGCATTAATATATATACACACATGCCAGCTAAGGTCAGAAGAGCTTTATTTAACAGCTGGTCTTATGTTTGTGACCCCTGTTGTTAATTGATAACATTACATTACATTACATTAATTGATAAGCCTGAAACATGCACTTGTTAAGGTTCAGAGGCACATTTTGCAAATATGGCAGTAGCCATCGATCAGCTTAAGATAATATATACTTTATTGATCTCGAGTTGGAACATTTGCATTACATCAGCATGTGTAACAGTTAAATATGCAGTGGTGTTTATTTGTAAATCATTTAGTATAATCACACAAATTCTGTGTTTTATATTCAACAATTCTGTGTTCTTTATTTATTGATTGTTCAATACCTGACAAGGTCGGAGATGAAATATCTACATACATCTTATAAGAGTATAATATATTATGTATAATATCAGTTAAAATAAGTGCTTCAACATAGTTAACATTGCTGGAGGTACGCACAAATATTGATAGATGTCTTGTAATGCACTATTGAGGAACCTGCGACCCAAGTTTTTCATTCAATGCATAACTACACCATAGTTGTGTAGGCCTATATGATATGTCAATAAACCTTAGAAAACCTTGAAATCTTGAAAGGGATGTGCAAAATAGTCATTATATACAGTCTTTAATGGACTATTAGTAGAGAATAACGAGTAAGTAATATACTTTATAGCAGGGGTACTCAAATACAAATCTTAAAGGTCCAAAATAAATGTTTCAATAAGACAAAGGTCCGTTTATTACGGTCATTCAAACTTTTAAACAATTGCAACAAGATTCTTAACACGAGGTTGCAAAAACAAAAATAATCTGTATGCAGCAGTTTTCATTGTTATTGTGTCTGTGCTTGACCCC
Organism: Gymnodraco acuticeps; assembly: GCF_902827175.1. Classification (NCBI taxonomy): domain Eukaryota; kingdom Metazoa; phylum Chordata; class Actinopteri; order Perciformes; family Bathydraconidae; genus Gymnodraco; species Gymnodraco acuticeps. The sequence continues at coordinate 73,530 of NW_022991720.1, forward strand.
TCAGAGTCGCAGAGCTGCACAGTTATGAATAAAGGCAGCTGCACCCTCTTTCATTCAGCATTCCCATTATTGCTTTATAAATGTATTCCCCCTTGTGTGTCCACTGAGGTTCGTCAGGCCCAACACATCTTCAACAAACTCCCCCTTTGCCTCATCATACAAACTCACAAACACCAGCAACTGAGCATTGTCAGTGGTGTCAGTGGACTCACCCACAGCTAAGGAAATGCACTGTGCATTTTCTATTCCATCACAAAGCTGATGAATCAAATCACCAGCCAGTCTTTATGTTCTTCTGGTTGCTGTGGAATCTGAGAGGGGATTTGCTTGACCTGTTATTTCCTCTTTGTGTTTGCCTTCAACATGGTGTCCATCACTTCAGTCATGCATTCTTTTATACTTCAGTTATTATCCAGTGGAAAGCCCTTACCTACTGGCCTAGTTACATCAAAGTGGTTACTTTCTGTTGGCTGGGCAGTGTAGTTTTACACACCGTCTGATTTGACTTTCTCAGGACTTAAAACTGTTTTTTGGGGGCAGACCCCCTCAAAGAAAACAATATATTTACACACGTAAGGTCATCATCTTAATAGTTGTGTATGCTCATCCGTGAGCAGAGCATCAAGTTGACATGTCTATTACAGCTGAATGCGGCGATTACCATCTTGTTCAGCAAAACGCCTCACAAACGTATTAAGATCAACAGCTTTAGTGCGTTTTGATTCAATGCTGAGTACAGCCACACTGACAGTCTCTTCTCTGTCAGTGTAGACCGCAAATACCTCATTCCTTCAGCGCTTGAGTCCGAATGCTTCTCGTTTTGCGCCGTCCAGTTCAAAATGAAATCGCCGCCAATCATATGTCCACGCTCGCGCCAGGACCGGGGGAGGGGTTACATGACGCGCATCTTGTGCTGCATTCACTTGCACTCGGACATTAGAGACTTTCTCTCATAAATGTCCGATGAGCCACAACTTTTCTTTTAAAACAAAGCTGCCAACTGGGGTGGCAGCTCGGGTGGCAAGGCCTATTTTTAGGGTGTCAGTTGCCGCCCCGGAAGGTGAAACTAGGCTACTAGCTACAGTACAGATGGAACTAGATGAGCTGTTAACTCTCGCTCTGAATTTTTTTTTTTAAATTCTCGCTCTGACTTAGACAGGTTGAAAGAGATACACACATTTTTCCCACCCGCATTCCGCGAAGACCCGCCCTACTGTGCCTCTGATTCGCAGATTGTTTGGGGGGGAAAAACGCTGACTGGATGCTGAATGTGATTGGACCAAAGCGTTGACACACACAGGTGGAACACAGTGGAACAGTCAGACATGCAGAGCGCTGTTTGCAGTGGACATAGCGGAGCATTTTGACTCGTTGCGAATGCGTTGTGGCGATGTCTCACATATAATACAGAGAGATAATACATATGAAAAGTATAATTTGCTCAGAGTCCGGAGACAGTGGTGGTTCGGTCCGGATCCGGACCGGAGTCCGTAGTTTGAGGATGCCTGGTGTAGTCCAAACGATAGCTGGGAATTCTGGGTAGTGTAGTGTCTTCTGCCATCCTTTACTCCGAAAACATATTTGTTTCTCCGAATCGAAGGGGAAACATACAAAAGCATTGCACACAATTTAAACCAATCAATGTTGTGTAATTAACAAGGACAATCTGGTGTTTTCTAGTCGATGAGTAGTGCAGATATCACTGTAAAATCAATCGACAGTAAGGGGAATACTTACTTCCGGGTGTACAATTCTCCGTTATCCAATGAGAATGGACGCTCACATTGCCTTTAAGGGCAGTCGACACAAACGAACGCCGTGCTTCCATGAGCGTCCATAGAAGCATATGGACATCCCGGAAAGCTGAAAATGGACGCTAAGGCCCCCCCCTTGCGTTGAAAATGGACGCTAAGGCCCCCCCCCTTGCGTTGGAAAAAGCCGACAGGGGACTTGACATAACGTCAACATAGGCCGACCTGGGAGTGAGGATGTGTTGGATTAAACCAATACATTTATTTTGATCATATTAACATGTTGGGTATTGTACGTTTAATTCATACAAAAACAAAACCTAAAAACATTTATTCTCGTAAATGTTGAAGCCTCATGTTGCCTGCTCTCTGCTGTCCATCTAAAAACTGAATTTGTAATTACTTTTAAATAACAGTTTTCTATAAATGACTTATATGTGCTTTATAATATGAAATATGTCAATAAAGTTGATTTAAATGAAGCATGTTGGTAATAAACAGACGTGCACATTTCAGATTATATTCTGTAGGAATGTTTCAACAAGAAATTCAAACCTCTCTCAAACAAACACACACACACACACACACACACATACACACATACACACACACACACATACACAAACACACACACACACACATACACAAACACACACACACACACACACACACATACACAAACACACACACACACACACACACACACACACACACACACACACACAGTAATTATCTCTGTGAGTTCATCCCGTCTGAATTCATCAAAGCCAGCGTCTGTAATCAGAGCAGAAGATATTTTTACACCGTGCCGACAACCCAAACATCTGCTTTGTTTGCCTTGTAGCACACACACTCCTACACACACACACACACACACACACACCCCACACACACACACACACACACACACACACACACACACACACACACACACAATGTCGTCTCATGAATGCGTGGTGCAGGAAAAGCCTGATACATTGCTTCAGATACATTTCTATCAGTAATGTTCAAATAAAATCCAATCTAATGGCAGCTAGAGCTTTCCTCTCCTATTTGTAAATTGTATCAGTCGTTTTGTATGCTTAGTTTCAAGCTAAATGAACACTATCTTTGGGAAACAAAAGATTTAAAGAGGTGCACGATTCTCTGGGCAATCTGTGCATAACGTAGACTAATGCCAACTATTCTGACGATCAATTAATATAAGGTTAGTGATCTTGAAATATCTCTAAATACTGATACTATACCAGCTTTTAGTCAGACCGTATGTATCGTTCCTAAAGTTGTGTATCCTCCACTCGGTTCTGACACAATCAGAGAGGGAGCGAGGAGGAGGGACTCTGAAATATGTCACGGTTTGGAAAGATAGATCTGGACTTTGTTGCATATTTGTCCCAAATAGTTTGGGGAGTTTTTGTATGTATTATATATCTGTATTTTTAATCATATTTTTCTTCCATTTTAGGGCTTTAAAATTGTATTTTTTTCTATTATTCTGACTTAAAAAAACATATCTTACAGTTATTTTTCACATTTCTTTCGGATGTGTCTCATAATAATCCGACATTTCCATCAACATTAAACTAAATTCTTGCATTTTTCACATTTTCTTTTGCCAGTTGTCACATATTATTATTCTAATATTTTATCAATTTTTTTTCTGGACATTTCTCAAATTTTGCTGCAAATTCTTTAACAAGTTTTTAAAAAATGTCCTCCGGTATGTCCCTCATCATCATCACCTTCATCCTCACCTTCATCATCATCATCATCCATCAACATCCCTCTGTCTATCAGCTCAGTTTACTTCGTTATCAGGAATAAAACGTACAGCGTAAAGATCTGGGGCCTCATTTATAACGCCGTGCGTAGGATTCATTTGGGAAGGTTGCTTACGTAGTAGAAATAAAAAAAATACGTACAGAAATGTTTCGACATTTTCTGATTCACCAAACATTGCGTACCGGCGAGGAAAGTGCGTACGGCACAAATGATTTTATGTGCTTTTTTAACGATAAAATTGTTACTCTTAGAAACTAAATTAATGACCTCTTGCCTTTGACCAGTATAGTGTTATCAACAGCTCCCGGAAACGTAAGTTCTAATATTACACTAGATAGTAAACTAGAATGCTTTTCAGCCATAAACCTTGAACAATTAAATTCAATGATTCTCTCTTCTAAACCATCAACGTGTATGTTAGACCCAATTCCAACTAAGCTGTTGAAGGAAGTTTTTCCATTAATTAGCACTTATTTATTAAATATTATGAATATGTCTTTATTATCAGGCTATGTTCCACAATCATTCAAAGTAGCAGTGATAAAACCGCTTCTTAAAAAGCACAACCTCGATCCAGAGGTTTTAGCCAATTATAGACCTATTTCCAATCTTCCGTTCCTCTCAAAAATTCTTGAGAAAGCGGTCGCAAAACAGTTGTGTGATTACTTAAAAAACAATGATTTATTTGAAGATGTTCAGTCTGGCTTTAGAACACATCATAGCACAGAGACAGCTCTGGTTAAAGTCACAAATGACATTCTAATAGCCTCTGATAAGGGACGTGTCTCTATTCTTGTTTTGCTCGATCTCAGTGCTGCATTTGATACTATCGACCATGATATCCTATTGCAAAGACTAGAGCACTTAGTTGGCATACAGGGAACTGCTTTAGGCTGGTTTATGTCCTATCTATCTGAACGCTCTCAGTTTGTACGTGTCAATGATGAATCTTCCACGCAAACCAAAGTTAGCCATGGAGTGCCACAGGGCTCAGTGCTCGGACCTATTTTGTTCACATTATATATGCTTCCGTTAGGCAATATTATAAGGAATCATTCTGTAAACTTTCATTGTTATGCGGATGATACTCAACTATATTTATCAATGAAGCCTGATGAAATTAATCATCTAAATAAAATTCAAGACTGCCTTAAGGACTTAAAAACGTGGATGACCTTAAACCTTTTGATGTTAAACACGACCAAAACTGAAGTTATTGTACTCGGCCCGAAGAATCTACGAAACAAATTATCTAAAGATATACTAACTATGGATGGCATTAATTTGGCCTCCAGTGAGACTGTAAGGAATCTTGGTGTTATATTTGATCAGGATTTATCCTTTAACGCCCACATAAAATCAATTTCAAGGACCGCCTACTTCCATCTACGTAACATTGCAAAAATCAGGCATATCTTGCCTCAAAACGATGCAGAGAAACTAGTCCATGCATTTGTTACTTCAAGGCTGGATTATTGTAACTCCTTATTATCAGGGTGTACCAAGAAGTCAGTCAAGTCGCTTCAGCTGATTCAAAATGCTGCGGCTCGTGTACTAACCAGAGTTAGGAAAAGGGACCACATTACTCCTGTTCTGGCTGCCTTACACTGGCTCCCTATAGAACACAGGATAGAATTTAAAATTCTTCTTCTCGCCTACAAAGCCCTTAATGGGCAGGCGCCATCTTACCTTAAAGAACTCATTATACCCTACTGTCCTACTAGGGCATTGTGTTCCAAGAATGCAGGGTTTTTGGTTGTTCCTAGAGTCTCTAAAAGTACAATGGGAGCCAGAGCCTTTTCTTATCAAGCTCCACATTTGTGGAATCAGCTTCCAGTTTGTGTTCGGGCGGCAGACACCCTATCCGTTTTTAAGAGTGCGCTTAAGACCTTCCTTTTTGATAAAGCTTATAGTTAGGGCTGATTAGATTCAGCCCCTAGTTTTGCTGATATAGGCTTAGTTTGTCGGGGGACATCTTACTTCTTCCTTCTCTCTGTCTATACCTGTGTACTCTCATGTTCCGATTAACCCAGCTTCCCCAAATGTCTTTCTTTTTGGTGTCTATATACGCCGGGATCCGGAGTCATGGATGATCCTGCGGTCCTGAGTCCTGGATCGCGAGCCCTGGATCTTGAGTCGTGGCTGTGGTCCTGGATCATAAGTCCTGGATGGATATCCTCGTGGATTCATCTTCCTATTATACACACATGCATTTCCAAACATTTGGACTACCTATGTTGCAAATGTATTATCTTTTCAATTTACACACGGCATCTATTGCACGTCTGTCCGTCCTGGTAGAGGGATCCCTCCTCTGTTGCTCTCCCTGAGGTTTCTCCAATGTTTCCCTTTAAACAGTGGGTTTCTCTGGAAGTTTTTCCTTGTACGATGTGAGGGTCTAAGGACAGAGGGTCTAAGGACAGAGGGTCTAAGGACAGAGCGTGTCGTATTGTCATACTGATATTCTGTACAAACTGTGAAGTCCACTGAGACAAATGTAACATTTGTGATATAAATGAACTTTGATTGATTGATGGCACTTCCTACGCCGGTTTCCCTTTATAAATCACAATCGACTCGAAATGCGGTGCAGCTTTTGCGGGCTTCACGTAACGCCCATATTTGCCAATAAATAGTAAAAAAAACGCACATTCATTCATTCTGACTGACTTTATGAAGGAGATCGCAGGAAATGACGACAGAACAGCTAAAAAAGACATCTCACACCGTGTCAGATTGTGGTTATTTTGGGGAGGTCGAGATAAATCATATTGTTTGGTGGATGCAGTTTGAACCAGAGTAGCAGCATGGAGGTCGGATCGTCACCAAAATAAATAAATAAGTGGTCCGAAAAAGGTTAATGACAAAAAGAATACACATAGCCTTCCTCAGGCAGTGTGTTTGTACCGGGGACAGGAGACCCCCTCCTTGATGAGAGACTGTAAGAAGTGACCGGGGAATCCCTCCGGAGTGGAGTCATGACGACTGG